>NC_059199.1:62776631-62941631 GCF_020615455.1 Coregonus clupeaformis | reverse complement strand
GTGCACTGATCTTGGCCTACGCCAGAACAAAACGCCTGCAAAACCTGTATGTGTAACCTCTTTAATTTCAATGAAACCTGGGAGTAAACAACACGGCTTTGTGAGAATTCTGCTTATGCTGGCATAGCTACACATCCAGTGAAGCAGTTAAAAGCTGTTTTCCAGATGCCCCAATGTACCTCGGCAGTTAGATGAGTGTCCAGGGGCAGCACCACCCTCCTCTGGGGCCTCTTTTAACACAGGAGGCTTACGGTCATTTAGAGCCATATGGGAGGCACACACTGCTGCCTCGGTGAAAGTGCTGCCTCGGTGAAAGTGCTGCCTCGGTGAAAGTGTCCCAATTATTTTGAAGCTGATAGTTTGTAGGCTCAGGCTCGCTGCCCTATCAAGGCTGGTTATTCCAGGTACGCAGACACATCCGTCGTTCAGTCCGTCTAATGACGTGGCGCTTGCTTGGTGTATTGTGTCAAACAGACCAATCAATAGCATTTGATAACTCTTTAGGTATCAAAACCATTTCATACAAATAATGAAAAAAAAAAATAGCAATTTTCTTTGTGTCTTGAAAAGTAACCTGCACTTGCCTAATAAAAATACTACAGTTTTTGCAAATGATCACAACCTTGATAAGATACACTGAAAAAAAAAATCATGTTTCTTAAATGGGTTCTTCCTCAACTCTTAAGGTTCCTTGGAGAACTCTTGCCCGATAAAGAACCTTTGAGTTAAGTGTGGGGTTCTTGACGCGGCGTCTACGGTTCTATAGAATTCTAAAATGTTCTTGAAATGTATGGAAGCCTGCAGATGTGTCCCTTTCATAGCACACAGCTAATTGGCCAGTCTTAACTAGTGCTGATTTTTCAGTGTAACATTTACAGTGATGATTCAAGAGTTAAATTAACACTGTAAAGAGTTAAATTAACACTCAGTGGTGTAAAAAGAACCCCAGTGTTCATGTTAATCACCAGAGTTGAACCAAAACCACGCCCATCATCATCATATTTCCCAGCATGCTTTATTGCAGGTTGATTTTTAGGAATTGTTTGTTTCAATATCTATGTTTTCGCATGTACATTGATTGATTAATTAATGTTATGCTACTCAAATATAAATACATACATTTTTCTATCCAAGTAACTATTCCAATCTGTTACTTGGACTTATTGGAACCGTTACTGAAAGGGTAGTTCCAGTTTAGATGGTTCATCAAACTATACGTTTCAGGCCACTGTTTAGAGTAAAACTAGGCCCTCAAAAGAAGACCTTATGAAATATGTATTGCATTGTCTTAAAGTATATGATTTTAATGACAACATGTTCACTTATGATCTCACTTGGTGAATGCCACAGGACTGAAAATGATTGAATGCAACAACCATGTCTCTGTCACTAGCAAACACAGTCATGAGTGGTACTGGTAACTCTAAAATTATCTTGAAAGGCACCCTGGGAAATATGCAAATATGGCTTAAAACCATACAGCAACTCTGGTCCTAGAGGGATTTTTGTCTGGTGCTTCAAAGAACCTTCCCATTTGTGGTTCTTCAGAGACACTAAAATGGTTCCCGTATTGCAGCGCTCTCAAGAACCTTATTTGGTTCCAACTTCCACCTTTATTTTTGTATTTCTAGAGTGTACTGCAGGGGCAGACAAGGAAATAAAAGGGATCAAACACGGAACTGCATCTTACAGAACCACCACACTTAATAAGAGTCTATTCCACTCACAGGAAAGAGGAACTTCTTGACTTCCTCCATGGCGTGTGCCATGCGTAGGTAAGCCTCGGGCACGGGGGCAAACACCTCGATGAAGACATGCAGCTCCATAGCCAGGTGCGCGTACTTGGGCTCACCACCTTTCCTCAGACCCTCCTCCTGAAACACAACAACACAGGACAGTTAGAGAGGTTATTAACCTTTTCACATGTGGGTTCCAAATGTGGGCGGCAGGTAGCTTAGTGGTTAAGAGCGTTGTGCCAGTAACCGAAAGGTCGCTGGTTCTAATCTCCGAGCCGACTAGGTGAAAAATCTGTTGATGTGCTCTTGAGCAAGGTACTTAACCCTAATTGCTCCTGTAAGTCGCTCTGGATAAGAGCGTCTGCTAAATGACTAAAATGTAATGTAAATATCTCTAACGGTCACCCCAGCGTGAGTTGTTTTATGCATTTGATGTCTGAATGTACTCACTGTTCCAAAATGTGATTGTTACGCAACAGGACAGTTAACACGCGCTGCCTGCTAATTATTGTCACGCCCTGACCTATAGAACTCTAGTTAGTTTGGTCAGGGTGTGTATATCATGTGTGTGTTTTCTATGGGGACATTCTATGTTTGTATTTCTATGTTCGGCCGGGTGTGATTCCCAATCAGAGGCAGCTGTCGCTCGTTGTCTCTGATTGGGGGTCATACTTAGGCAGCCAGTTTTTCTGCCTGTGTTGTGGGATCTTGTTTGTGTTCGGTGAGTTTGGGCTTGTTAGTGTATAGCCTTCCGACGTCACGTTTCATTGCCTTTTGTTGTTTTTGTATGTTTATTCAGTTTAATAAACATGTATGCATTTCACGCTGCGCCTTGGTCTGACCCGTCTCTCAACGACCGTGACAATTATCTATAGGCTGTGTTTCAACTTGTCAATTTCAAATAATTTTCTAACAAATGTTATTTTCTAACAATAGTTTGAATTGAGGTGTATTCCGCCTCATTAATTCAGATATAAGTAGCCTGTTTCACTGTTGCGGACAATTTATGTTTGAGGCTTTACTGAGCCGGCCAAACTTCTCTCTTCGACCAGAGCCCAAGCACCTCCCCAGAGTTTCCGCAGATCAAGTATGCAGACATTTGCGCCGTCTTGCATGAACTGGCACATTTTCTGGCTGGCGCTCGCATTGCCTCCTTCTTCTTTGTTGTTTTCCTTACAAATAATAATGTGTGCGTTCCTTTCAAAGTAAGTGCCTTATTTTATGTATGTCGTGTTGTAGTTTCTACTGTAGCATAGAGTATGTATGTAGCATAATATACTCCCCCCAAAAAATATTAGAAAAATTAAAAATAAATAAAAATATTTAAGTGGTTATCCCACTAGCTATCATAAGGTGAATGCACCAATTTGTAAGTCGCTCTGCATAAGAGCGTCTGTTAAATGACGTAAATGTAAATGTAAATAATGTATTTACAGTTTATTAACGTTTTCAAGTACTGGTGACAAATAATACATTCTGATTATTGCATAGATTGTAATGGACACCTATGATGTGTGTAAAATACTTTTTTGAAGGTTGTATTGCTTATGATGAGCAAGCTAAGCTATTTGGCAGCAATTATTTTAATTTTTTTGTCATTTAGCAGACGCTCTCATCCAAAGCGACTTAGTTAGTGAGTGCATACATTCTTCATACTGGCCCCCCCCCGTAGGAAACGAACCCACAACCCCTGGCATTGCAAGCGCCATGCTCTACCAACTGAGCTACAGGGGACTACGCCAACTGAGCTATGTGTGTCGCCATGTTGGTTGACGTTATACAATGAATTGTGGGTGTCACGTAAACGTCTGTCAGACCAAAGAAGTTATAATGAGGTGACCAACAGACCTCATCCTGTCTTCTCTTCTTATCCTTGGTTGACGCGGAAAAACAAACATGGTGGCTCGCACAAACTACCCATCGTCGGATTACTTTCGATTTTTTTAGAAGGTCTTTCTACAAAATTATTTAGATCAATGGTGAGCTCACCCATGACGTGATGAATTGTATTATTATTATTATATTATATATGAATTGTAAATAGTAATTGGGGAGATTGACAGTTCTTTTGTGTTTTCTTCCATTTTGCGAACAATCGCACCAACTGTTGTCACCTTCTCACCAAGCTGCTTGGCGATGGTCTTGTAGCCCATTCCAGCCTTGTGTAGGTCTACAATCTTGTCCCTGACATCCTTGGAGAGCTCTTTGGTCTTGGCCATGGTGGAGAGTTTGGAATCTGATTGATTTGATTGCTTCTGTGGACAGGTGTTTTTTATACAGGTGACAAGCTGAGATTAGGAGCACTCCCTTTAAGAGTGTGCTCTTAATCTCAGCTCGTTACCTGTATAAAAGACACCTGGGAGCCAGAAATCTTTCTGATTGAGAGGGGGTCAAATACTTATTTCCCTAATTAAAATGGAAATCAATTTATAACACTTTTGACATGCGTCTTTCTGGATTTTTTTGTTGTTATTCTGTCTCTAACTGTTCAAATAAACCTACCATTAAAATTATAGACTGATCATTTCTTTGTCAGTGGGCAAACGTACAAAATCAGCAGGGGATCAAATACTTTTTTCCCTCACTGTACATAAAGGTGTATATGACAGGTGTGTATAATATGACAGGTGTATATAATATGACAGGTGTGTATAATATGACAGGTGTGTATAATATGACAGGTGTATATAATATGACAGGTGTGTATAATATGACAGGTGTATATAATATGACAGGTGTGTATAATATGACAGGTGTGTATAATATGACAGGTGTGTATAATATGACAGGTGTATGTAATATGACAGGTGTGTGTAATATGACAGGTGTGTATAATATGACAGGTGTGTATAATATGACAGGTGTGTATAATATGACAGGTGTGTATAATATGACAGGTGTGTATAATATGACAGGTGTGTATAATATGACAGGTGTATATAATATGACAGGTGTGTATAATATGACAGGTGTGTATAATATGACAGGTGTGTATAATATGACAGGTGTGTGTAATATGACAGGTGTATATAATATGACAGGTGTGTATAATATGACAGGTGTGTATAATATGACAGGTGTATATAATATGACAGGTGTATATAATATGACAGGTGTATATAATATGACAGGTGTGTGTAATATGACAGGTGTGTATAATATGACAGGTGTGTATAATATGACAGGTGTGTGTAATATGACAGGTGTGTATAATATGACAGGTGTGTATAATATGACAGGTGTGTATAATATGACAGGTGTATATAATATGACAGGTGTGTATAATATGACAGGTGTATATAATATGACAGGTGTGTACAATATGACAGGTGTATATAATATGACAGGTGTGTATAATATGACAGGTGTGTATAATATGACAGGTGTGTATAATATGACAGGTGTGTATAATATGACAGGTGTATATAATATGACAGGTGTGTATAATATGACAGGTGTATATAATATGACAGGTGTGTACAATATGACAGGTGTATATAATATGACAGGTGTGTATAATATGACAGGTGTATATAATATGACAGGTGTGTATAATATGACAGGTGTGTATAATATGACAGGTGTGTATAATATGACAGGTGTGTATAATATGACAGGTGTGTATAATATGACAGGTGTGTGTAAAAGGTGTACATCAGCTCTCTCACCTTGGCTTTGTCCCTCATGGAACCTTTACCCAGTACAGAGATCTTGGCCCCAGTCTCCTCCTGAAGGCGTTTGATTGTGTTGCCCTGAGGGCCAAGGATCTTTCCCACAAAGTTGAACTGGAAACAGGAGAAACAAGACAGGTTTAGACCACAGAATATCTACATGGAGCCTTGTGTACCAGAGTGGAGGGAAGCACATGGCTGTGTGTTCTGTACTTGTTGCATAAAAAGCGCAGTGTTTCAGTTTGGGAAATTAGTGGTGCGTTGGGTCAGCTGTTTGGTCACCCGCACCCACCCGCAATTGCTAATAACCCATCCGCAACCGCCTGACTATACATGTATGTGATAAGGTGGAAATCAGAGGCCCGCACCCGACCCCTAACCAGCTAATATAAAACATGCTCTGTAGGAAACAGCCAGAGACGGCGGAAAGATTTTTTTGACAGGGGTGCAGGATTTTTTGGGGGGGCCTAAATTAGATGTTTCTGCTTATAATTTCCAACATTTTTGGCTATTTGTTAGTCACCTTGTCTATAATTAGATACATGTAGCTTCTCTTCTGTCATTATATGTTGCCTTAGAAGACTAAATAAACCCTTGCTCACCAGAATAACGTTATAAATCAATAGAATGAATGCTTCAATCTAGCTGACATTGATGCAGTTCTCTGTTATCTCTGCTTCTTTTGCTGAGCAAAGATGTTTAGGGACCGGGGAGAAAATGCAACAACTCAACAAAAAAACAGGAAAGATTTTCTGTGCAGAATTTCCAAATGACATCAGTTTGACCGGTTGTAAGGAAATAGAAAGCTGTGAAAACGACCCAACATGTTTCTGATAAGATTTCAGTTCGGCTTGGATGCATATTTTATGTGGTTGAAATACTATCAGCTTTTATGACGCTGATAAAGACAGCACCTTTACAGACGCTATCGAACTGCATTTGCATTCTCCCAAGACGCTGAAAAAACGAAATCCTATTTCTTCACTCTTGTTCCCAAGTCAAAATGTTGCCTACATTTGGTTTCTTTAATTCTTCAGGAGTTAATATTAAGGCTATGTGAGAGGTTATAGCCCTACAGTCAGTGTCCAGATTTCAGTTTCCATTTAACCCATCTGAACAGTAGGCTACAGTTCCCTTGACGTACCATAGACCTATTTGAAGCACTGCTATCATCCTCTTTTACCACTTCCCAAATATTACTTTTCTGGCCCCTCCCTTCTCTTTATTTTTAAACTCTCCTTTCGCAGATTTTCTCTTACTGAAATTAAACTCAGACATTGTCCTTTTTGCCCTCCGTGGATCGACGTTAACTCTTTCTGCCTGTTCCCAAATACATTTGGCGATTGGTGTGTAAGCTATTTGGCGCGCGTACAGTTAGGCTCCAAGGCTTACGTACTAATGCCAGATAGCCTAAATTAATGGGGGGGGGACCTTGATGTAGCCTATAGATATGAATGACACATTTATGGATTTATTTGTGTATAATTTCTTCTTTATTCAACCCACCCACCCTTCGTCCACACACCCTTCATCCACACAATATTCGATTACCCTAAACCCGCCCGTCCAGGGGATATAACCGCGGGGACTGTGGGTTATAGGTCAACCCTCACATCACTATGGGTCATATCGCCTTTGCCAATACAAATGTGGCAGACCTTCACCATCGTAAGGAACTAGGCAACCAAAGCATTTGAAACATGAAGCAACTATAAAGGAACAATTGTGCAAGCCGCAGTCTGGTAGAATGGTTGCAGACACACACACACACACACACACACACACTGTGGTTACACTGTGCAAAGTTCTGCCAACCATGTAATCACCATGTAAATACAGAGTTTTAGTGATACTTAAAATAATGAGGTACCAGGAAATGGATTAATAATCGTTGTCCCTCGGGAGGGAAAGCATTTTACGGTGAAATGTGTCACCTCTCTTAATCCCTAAAACATGGTTGAGAGCACGGGCTATTCAATTATAATTCTGGACGGCCGAAAAAACACTTCTCATTCTCTCTCTCCTTCTAATCAGGTACCGACTCAGAACCCTGGGCGGCCGGAATCTCTGACCAATTAGTGACATTATTCAAATAAAACCAGAACTACTCCAGACCTCAAAGCTCTGATTTGAGGGAACCCCCTGTCTAGAGACAAATTGACAGTCTCTCTGGTTTGAGTGGAGTCACCTACACAAGCGACGGATCAATGCATCAGCCCACCCAGCTAAAGCCTTTGAAGCCTACACACGCCTTGCCGTCTCAGAAAAAAATGACTCATCACAGAAGGAAGCATAGTTCGGTGAACCACTTTTAACTACACTTATATTTGCCCTACGCCTACTAGTGATGGAGGGTGGGTTGGGGAAATCAATACAGTTACATATTGGGGATATTATGTTCGGGGGAGGCAAACAAATAGTAAGTTGGCCACCATTTAGACACCTAAGACACTCTGAAACACTTATTAACACATGCCGTGGTTTGTTTTTTGGGATGGCCTGCATACCCCCAGTCACCCATGTAATTCAAGCCCTGCTGCTGAATGAAGGAGAGGAGAAAAGAGGAGAGGAGAAGAGATATTTGAGAAAAGGGAGAAGGCTTACCCTTGGATACTGTTTGACAGGTATGAGCACGCGTTCCTTCAGTTTGATATTCTTGACAGTGAAAAGGTCCAGGTACGTGTCTCCTCCTTCCTTTTTGGGCTCACCTTTCTGGATTCTCTCAATTTCTACAATGGAGAATTCAATTGATTCAAACACATCCTACTTTGTTATAACAATACAGTTACCATGTAATGTAATTTCTGTGAAAACATTAAAGCTGCAATATGTAACTTTTTGGGCGACCCGACTAACTTCACATAGAAATGTGAATGATAGATCTGTCGTTCTCATTGAAAGCCAGTCTAAGAAGCGGTAGGTCTGTTCTATGTGCGCTATTTCTATGCTTTCTATTCTTACGTTTCGTTTTTGCGTCTTTTACTTTTGATTTTGTACACCAGCTTCAAACAGCTGAAAATACAACATTTTTTCGTTATTGAAAATATATTTCACAGCGGTTTAGATGGTATAATGATTCTCTACACTATACTTGCTTGTTTGGTCAAATAAACTGAAATTAGCTGAACTAATCGAATTTTAGCAACCAGGAAACGGCAGAAGCGATTTCTGCATATTGCACCTTTAATTGCCCAGACCATTGACTAGTTAGAAGTCATACAGCCATGGAAGAAACCTTTAAATCTACAGTATGGAAACAACACAATTCATTTCAGACCACCGCCTCACACCCCCCTGCCTTGACAGTGTCTCAGCATGCCACGAGCAAACATGTCAACTGCACTTAGCAGCTGGGAGCCAGAGGTTTGCTGCTAGCAGCGGTGTCTGAGGGGCCGCTGTACTCCACACACACACACTGGACTGGCACTAGGCATCTATTGCTCTGTACTCTTTTGACCGGCCAGTCACACACCACCACAGTCGTGTACAGGGCACTATACAGCATGCCGTATCTAGGACTACAATCTGAATTATTATCAGTACTGGACAAAGACTCCATGAGGGACAAAAGCCAAGGTGAGATGTACACAGTAGCAAACTTATGCAACCTGTTTTACACCTGTAATGCCCGCCCGTGTAGTAGGCATATATAGCCCACCGCTCAGCCAGCTTTGATGATGTTTAAAGGTGTTGGACAAAGTCCCAGCCCGGATCCCAGTCTGAGTCTCTAGGAATGAGCTTAATGACAGAAAACCTTTATCTCATCCGCTCATAAGTCAAGGTCAGTAGCACCAGGTTGATTTACCCTGGCATTTCCAAGTTTCACTGTGATACAGTATCTTGATGAGGCACTAAATAAAACAAGCCACTTATCCAGCAGCAATGAACCATCATGCCTTCATATGTGATCTCAAAGACACACTGACTGACTGTCATCCACCAGAGATCCCAACAACATACACAATTAAGGAAACACTGACTAACGGGTTTTTTTTTTTCTCTCCCAATTCAGGCCATCCCGCTACACAATATCTATAAACTACCTCCACACCCCCATCAAATGGTAAGATACAGTACTGCGTTAGATTTCCATCCCAGGTGGTCTGTGTTATAATGCAAAACACATGGGTTGAAAGCACCGATGGAAAAACATATTTCCTCACTGAAAAAGTGTGTCAGAGCCAGCTGGGACTCTAGGTTATACACATTTCGGAAAAACGTTTAACAACTCACTGTTGCGCTTCTCCAGACAAAAGCCTTTCAACATCTTATCTGTAATATTTTGATCATCTGATTTAACAGAAAGGGCCGGTTTCCCAGTCACAGATTAAACGTAGTCCTGGGCTAGACTTAAAATGTGTCCGGGAAACCGGCCCATAAACACATAGCGTCTCTCACTGGCGGAATAGCAATAGGACACGTGTTTTTGCAGACAAACGCTACATTCTTACGCTGTGGCGATACACATGTTGTTACACACGCGGTTACACTGTAACAACAAACACAGACAATGTGTCAACGCTGTTAACATGTCGACACACACGGTACAATGTATCAAATTGACACTGTTACAATGTGTTTATCGACATACGCTGTTACAATGTATCAAATTGACACTGTTACAATGTGTTTATCGACATACGCTGTTACAATGTATCAAATTGACACTGTTACAATGTGTTTATCGACATACGCTGTTACAATGTATCAAATTGACACTGTTACAATGTGTTTATCGACATACGCTGTTACAATGTATCAAATTGACACTGTTACAATGTGTTTATCGACATACGCTGTTACAATGTATCAAATTGACACTGTTACAATGTGTTTATCGACATACGCTGTTACAATGTATCAAATTGACACTGTTACAATGTGTTTATCGACATACGCTGTTACAATGTATCAAATTGACACTGTTACAATGTGTTTATCGACATACGCTGTTACAATGTATCAAATTGACACTGTTACAATGTGTTTATCGACATACGCTGTTACAATGTATCAAATTGACACTGTTACAATGTGTTTATCGACATACGCTGTTACAATGTATCAAATTGACACTGTTACAATGTGTTTATCGACATACGCTGTTACAATGTATCAAATTGACACTGTTACAATGTGTTTATCGACATACGCTGTTACAATGTATCAAATTGACACTGTTACAATGTGTTTATCGACATACGCTGTTACAATGTATCAAATTGACACTGTTACAATGTGTTTATCGACATACGCTGTTACAATGTATCAAATTGACCTCGAACCCCCTACTGTTGTCCAATTCAATAACCTACCCTTGGGCGGGTGTTGCTGGTCAATACAAAACGTAGCCTAGTTGTCTTTTCCACAATCGCAACTTTCGCTTCAATAGTAGGCTACTCAAAAATAAACAACCACAATTGGTAAGCTTTGACATGAGATTATACAAGTTTCAAAGTGACCTACATGCAGCTCTGAATAGCATTCTCTCTATCCAAAATACAACATCTTTTGGGATTAGGCCTACCACCCAGAGGACAGCAAACAGTCTTTTTGAGCTTTGGTGATGGTGGTTTGCTAGGACCTACTACCACACACACAATAAGGGCTGCACTGTGTCTGGCAGACAAAAAGACCCCAGAACATCCTGTCAAACTCCGTATTTCTCTTGGGATTGCGGACATAGGCTATAGAAAGCCCATTTGGCCCATTTTTATAGAGGGAGCTGCAGCTTTGAGAGTGGGATTTCGGCTAGGCTACTACGTGCGCATTTTCAAGGGAGTTAAATATTTCAGAAGGGGAAGTTCACAAACTCGATTAGGAAAGCTATTTTCGTGGTTCCATTCAACCATTTGTTTCCAACGTTTGCTAAACCCGTGTCTAGATCACGTGTCACCCTGTAGCCTAACTGCGGTGTGGTGACGGGTCGTAGCCAGGCTATGAACGGGATGTATTGTTTGCAGGGGTTTACAGACCCGCTATACCCGTCCCGTCTAGCCAACACAGTCCAGCCAAGGTGCGTCCTTTTCAAAACGCACATAGCAAAAAACCTTAACGCACTCCATAAAATATAAATCCTTTTGACCGAATGAAGCAGCAAAATGTTGCCAATGACATTTGTTTTTACCTGCAGATAAAAGTTTCATCGCGTGCGTAAATGACACGTCCAGACTGTCCTTCTCTGCGAGGAGCTCCGGGAGGTACTTGCTTTCTTGATTCTCCATTTTTAGTTTAAATCAGTAAAAAATGCAAAATGCGAATTGTGCAATTTAAAAAAAACTTAGGGTGGATAGAAGAAAAAAATATAACAACAGTAGAATAAATAGTCCAGTAAAGTTACGTAAGCAGTGCGTAAATATCCACTTATTTCCGCAGATTAATTTCGCTGCTTTGCATGTAGAGCACTCGCTGCTACCGCACGGCTGCTGACGAGGGCGGCTTGGTGCTCCTGTCGCGGCGCTTTGCCTGTTGAAAATGGAGACGGATGCATGCGACCGTCGAATCAAAAATCAACGGAAGTGAGCTCAGTGCGTTAGGACTACTGCCCGCAGCTTTGGCGCCACCTACTCCCGCTGTTTTGAATTTTGTTGCCCCCAGATACCGATCTAAGGCCAGTTCTGCGTTCTCAGAATGGATTTAACTCATTGGTTCAGCAAAGGCCAAACATTGATTATGTATAGGGCTCTGGGTGCCTTTGGGTGTGTTGCGGCATGTGCAACATTCAGAACATTTGAGATATGCCTCTCTCTCTCTCTCAGAACAATTCCTAGAACAATTATCTCTCTCTCGGATGGGATGAACATATAGTTATTGATGGATCCGGGGTAGTAGCAGACAGAATATCATCACAGTATGTTGAACCACTACATTTTAAAGGTGTACGTGATACGGTCTCCCCCCGGGGACAATAAAGTCAGTAAAAGTGAAGTAGATATAACCATTATGTGGGCTGTAGAGCAGCGGACTAGTTCATATTCTACACAGAGGCTTGTCTGCACCTCTCAATGCACTTCTATCTGAACTATCTGTAATGTCGCACCCCATCTGAATATGCCCCTGATAAAGTGATGTCAAAAAAGTATTGTGGCAGTGACACATTTTTTGGTTGTTTTGGCTCTGTACTCCAGCACTTTGGATTTGAAATGATGCAATGACTATGAGGTTAAAGGCCAGACTGTCAGCTTCGATTTTAGGGTGTTTCCATCCATATCGGGTGAACGGTTTAGATATTACAGCACTTTTTGTACATAGTCCTCCCATTTTATGGGGACCACAAGTATCGGGACAAATTCACTTATATGTGGATTAAAGTACTCAAACGTTTAGTATTTGTTCCATATTTCTTAGCACACAATGACAACATCAAGCTTGTGACTCTACAAAACTTGTTGGATGCATTATGAGTTTTTTTTTTGTTGTTGTGTTTCAGATAATTTTTTGGCCCAAAATAAATTAGGCTAATTGTAAATAATGTATTGTACCATTTCGGACTCACTTGTATTGTGAATAAGAATGTCATATGTTTCTGAACATTTCTACACGAATGCGGATGCTACCATGATTACGGATAATCCTAAATGAATCGTGAATAATGATGAGTGAGAAAGTTACATATGTATACCAGATACCCCCAAGACATGCTAACCACTCAACATTACCAATAACAGGGGAGGTTAGTATTTTATATTATACCCCCAAGACATGCTAACCACTCAACATTACCAATAACAGGGGAGGTTAGCATTTTATATCATACCCCCAAGACATGCTAACCACTCAACATTACCAATAACAGGGGAGGTTAGTATTTTATATCATACCCCCAAGACATGCTAACCACTCAACATGACCAATAACAGGGGAGGTTAGTATTTTATATCATACCCTCAAGACATGCTAACCACTCAACATTACCAATAACAGGGGAGGTTAGTATTTTATATCATACCCCCAAGACATGCTAACCACTCAACATGACCAATAACAGGGGAGGTTAGTATTTTATATCATACCCCCAAGACATGCTAACCACTCAACATTACCAATAACAGGGGAGGTTAGTATTTTATATCATACCCCCAAGACATGCTAACCACTCAACATTACCAATAACAGGGGAGGTTAGTATTTTGGGGGGATATTATATTTCTACCTCTAACTTTCTCACTGATCATTATTCATGTTTAATTCATAATTATCCGTAATCATGGTAGCATCCACATTAATGTAGAACTGTTAAGAAACGTATTATATTCTTATTTACAATAAAAGTGACTCCAAAAAGATGCAATATATTATTTAACATTAATTTCTAGTGGGCACAAAATAATCTGAAACACAACCGAAACAAACTACAAATGCATCCAACAAGTTTGTAGAGTCATTGAATGCTATGGAATATGGGACAAATACTAAACGTTTGAGTACTTTGACTACTTACATTTCTCCTAATACTTTTGGTTCCCTAAAATGGGGGGACTATGTACAAAAAAGGGCTGTAATTTCTAAACGGTTCACCCGATAAGGATGAAAATACCCTCAAACTAAAGATTACAGTCTGCACTTTATCACTTGAAATCCAAAGTGCTGGAGTACAGAGCCAAAACAACTAAAAAAGACTGTGTGTAATGGGAATATCCAACATCCCTGAGTGCTGCTGGGGTTCAAACAATGACTTTAGGTCAAGGGAGGTTACTGTATGCCTGGGGATGTGACCAGGAAGCCTCTGAACAATTCATTTTAGGATGTATGCTGCCCCTCTGTGGTCAAAGCAGTCATTACTTCCCATTAATGGCTCTATAGATCAGTGAGTGGATATGGTTTAACATTGTTGTGACTTGTGACCCACGGTGGGTCACCCACCTAATAGCTTTCACGTGTTCCTCAAACTCCCCAAAACTGTATTTGTAGACATTGAGCAATCTTTAGCTGTGTCAGTAGCCTTTAGCGTCTGTGTGTGACCCACGGACTACAAAATGAAAACCAGCCACGTAGCCGACACCGACGTCTCGCTTCCGGACAAGCTAAACACCTTCTTCGCCCACTTTGAGGATAACACAGTGCCACCGATGCGACCCGCTACCAAGGACAGTGGGCTCTCCTTCTCCGTGGCCGACTTGAGTAAGACATTTAAGCATGTTAACCCCCACAAGGCTGCCGGCCCAGACGGCATCCCTAGCCGCGTCCTCAGAGCATGCGCAGACCAGCTGTCTGGTGTGTTTACGGACATATTCAATCTCTCCCTATCCCAGTCTGCTGACCCCACATGCTTCAAGATGGCCACCATTGTTCCTGTACCCAAGAAAGCAAAGGTAACTGAACTAAATGACTATCGCCCCGTAGCACTCAACTCTGTCATCATGAAGTGCTTTGAGAGACTAGTCAAGGATCATATCACCTCTACCTTAACGGTCACCCTAGACCCACTTCAATTTGCTTATCGCCCCAATAGATCCACAGACGATGAATCGCCATCACACTGCACACTGCCCTATCCCATCTGGACAAGAGGAATAACTATGTAAGAATGCTGTTCATTGACTATAGCTCAGCGTTCAACACCATAGTACACTGCAAGCTCATGATTAAGCTCGGGGCCCTGGGTCTGAACCCCGCCCTGTGCAACTGGGTCCTGGACTTCCTGACGGGCCGCCCCCAGGTGGTGAATATTCTACTGTATCTTAGTCCATGCCGCTCTGTCATTGCTTGTCCATATATGTATATATTCTTCATTCCATTCCTTACTTAGATTTGTGTGTATTGGGTAGATGTTGTGAAATTGTTAGATATTACTTGTTAGATATTACTGCACTGTCAGAGCTAGAAGCACAAGCATTTCGCTACACCCGCAGTAACATCTGCTAAACACGTGTATGTGACAAATAAACGTTTATTTGATTTGATTATAGTGAATCACCAATGGGGACCACCAATGAGAGTCCCTTCTCTGTTTCAGTCTGGTTTCTTCCGCCTAATAAAACCCAGCTGCAGGATACCAGTATTCCATCAGTACTCACTTACCCAATGAAGCTGGCGCCAGCGATAATGCAATACAAGTGGAGGAAAGCTTCACTTAGCTTGAACGCAACAAGAGTGTTAATGTGTTGTTGTCACGCCCTGGCTCTGGGGACTCTTAAATGTTGAGCCAGGGTGTGGACTTGTTACGTTTAGTTTTCATTGGGTCTGTTCTAGATCGTTCATATCTATGTTTGGCCGGGTGTGATTCCCAATCAGAGACAGCTGTAGCTCGTTGTCTCTGATTGGGGACCATACTTAGGCAGCCTTTTGGCACTTTAGTATTGTGGGATCTTGTTCTGTATAGGTTTGTGTTGGTGAACCTTTAGACTTCACGTATCGTTTTGTTGTTGTTTTGTTGTTGGTGTAAAGTACTCATTAAAAGATGTACGCCTATCACGCTGCGCCTTGGTCCGCCTCTAATAACGATCGTGACAGTTGTGATTGGGGTTGAGGTTAGAGTCGGTGATTAAAGTGTGGTTGTAGCTCGGTGGAATGGGGCAGTTTCATACCTCCAACTATTCTGCTGTAAAAGTCAATGTGAATAAACACTGAACAGTGATTCGTCAATCCTCTGCTGGAGTGAAAACTATTATCATCAACCCCCCCCCCCCTGTGTGTACCCGAGCGTGAATCCATTTTAAATAAATGAAAGCAAATATGGTCGGCAGTAAATGCTTATGGGAGGCCGTCCCCTCTTTAACTCTCAGCACTCAAGTTGATCTATCTCGGACCATTACCATGGCTATGTCCCAAATGGCACCATATTCCCTATGAAGTGAGCCCCTTGTCAAAAGTAGTGCGCTATGTAGGGAATATGATTCCATTTGGGATGCAGGTTAAGTTATTAGCACTGGGGACTGCAAGGTTGTCCTGATTGCTCTTGTCATTGACAAAATTGATGCTGTGTGAACTGAATAGCAATTGGCTCATAAAAGGAGGAATTACTTTTTCTTGGCAAGTGGGTGCAGTTCCAAATAAGATAACTCACTCCTTTTGCCTTCAGTCTGCACTTGTTGACTCCCTTTCACTCCCTTGCCTTCAGTCCATAGCATTTACATTACAGTCATTTAGCAGACGCTCTTATCCAGAGCGACTTACAGTTAGTGAACACATATTTTTTTTTATACTGGCCCCCCATGGGAATCGAACCCACAACCCTGGCGTTGCAAACGCCATGCTCTATCAACTGAGCTACATCCCTGCCGGCCATTCCCTCCCCTACCCTGGACGACGCTGGGCCAATTGTGCGCCGCCCATGAGTCTCCCGGCCGGCTACGACAGAGCCTGGACAGGGCAACAGGAAGTAGTGGTGCTGAGGGTGGTGCAGCACCCCGTGAAAAATCAGAATTAAACACATTTTACATTTGATTTTTTTAAACATTTTAGTCATTTAGCAGACGCTCTTATCCAGAGCGACTTACAGTTATTGAGTGCATACATTTTCATACAAATATATTAATAAAAAGAAATATACTTTTTTGAAATATATATTTTTTCACAAAAGTAGTGCACTGGGCCTTTACTAGTATTAGTGGACTGAAATAGACGTCTGTAGCGCAGAACCCCCCCACCCCCCCCAAAATAAATAAATAAATAATAATATTAATAATCTGCATCTCTGCTTTGGCAAAAAAAGGTAGTTGTATAACTAAGAACAGTATCTGGCAGGATTCTTGTCTGTCTGTCTGTCTGTCTGTCTGTCTGTCTGTCTGTCTGTCTGTCTGTCTGTCTGTCTGTCTGTGTGTCTGTCTGTCTGTCTGTCTGTCTGTCTGTCTGTCTCTCTCCCTCTCTTTCTCTCTCTGTCTATGTGTGTGTCTGTCTGTCTCTCTTTCTCTCTTTCTTTCTCCCTCTCTCTCTGTCTGTCTGTCTGTCTGTCTGTCTGTCTGTCTGTCTGTCTGTCTGTCTGTCTGTCTGTCTGTCTGTCTGTCTGTCTGTCTCTCTCCCTCTCTTTCTCTCTCTCTGTCTGTCTGTCTGTCTGTCTGTCTGTCTGTCTGTCTGTCTGTCTGTCTGTCTGTCTGTCTGTCTGTCTGTCTCTCTTTCTCTCTCTCTGTCTCTCTGTCTGTCTGTCTGTCTCTCTCCCTCTCTTTCTCTCTGTCTGTCTGTGTGTGTGTCTGTCTGTCTCTCTTTCTCTCTTTCTCTCTCTGTCTGTCTGTCTCTCTCCCTCTCTTTCTCTCTGTCTGTCTGTGTGTCTGTCTCTCTGTCTGTCTGTCTGTCTGTCTGTCTGTCTGTCTGTCTGTCTGTCTGTCTGTCTCTGTATCTATCTATCAATCTATCTCTCTATCTCTCTATCTCTCTCAATTCAATTTAAGGGCTTTATTGGCATGGGAAACATTAGTTAACATTACCAAAGCAAGTGAAATAGATAATAGATAAAAGTGAAATAAACAATAAAATTAACAGTAAACATTACACTCAGAAGTTCCAAAAGAATAAAGACATTCCAAATATCATATTATGTATATATACAGTGTTGTAATGATGTGCAAATAGTTAAAGTACAAATGGGAAAATAAATCAACATAAATATGGGTTGTATTTACAATGGTGTTTGTTCTTCACAGGTTGCCCTTTTCTTGTGGCAACAGGTCACAAATATTGCTGCTGTGATTGCGCACTGTGGTATTTCACCCAGTAGATATGGGAGTTTATCAAAATTAGGTTTGTTTTTCGAATTCTTTGTGGGTCTCTGTAATCTGAGGGAAGTATGTGTCTCTAATATGGTCATACATTTGGCAGGAGGTTAGGAAGTGCAGCTCAGTTTCCACCTCCTTTTGTGGGCAGTGTGCACAAAGCCTGTCTTCTCTTGAGAGCCAGTTCTGCCTACGGCGGCCTTTCTCAATAGCAAGGCTATGCTCACTGAGTCTGTACATAGTCAAACCTTTCCTTAAGTTTGGGTCAGTCACAGTGGTCAGGTATTCTGCCACTGTGTACTCTCTGTTTAGGGCCAAATAGCATTCTAGTTTGCGCTGTTTTTTTTTCTCTCTTTCCAATGTGACAAGTAATTCTCTTTTTGTTTTCTCATGATTTGGTTGGGTCTAATTGTGTTGCTGTCCTGGGGCTCTGTGGGGTCTGTTTGTGTTTGTGAACAGAGCCCCAGGACCAGCTTGCTTAGGGGACTCTTCTCCAGGTGTTTTTAAATGAGCTATCGTGGTTTGAATGGCTCCTAGGTCAGCTGTGTGCCCTTCCTGGTGCACGTCTCTATAGTCAACCTGTAATGAGGGGAATAACAATATTACAAAGTCAAGTAGCAGGAGAGGGGGAGTGAGGGGGGAGAGGAGAGAGGGATACAGAGAGAGAGGGAGGGAAGGAGGGCTAGAAGGATAGGTAGAGCTACAGTGGATGGAAAGAGAAAGAGAGACTGGCGGGGGGAGAGGGAGGGAGGGAGAGAGAGAGGGACTGTGGGGGCTATAAAGAGAGAGAGAGAGGAAGATAAATTAAATTAGGGAACAGATGGAGAAAATGAAGAGTGAAGAAACTAAAACTAAAAAACCTCTGGAGGTGATTATTTCAGATTCACACAGACAAGCTTAGTAAGGTGATTTATTTTAACTGCCAAATTGCACCACAAGAGGGACCTTGACTCATCTTGATTCAGCACGCAAACTGACTGCTTCCTAACTAGAGAAATTTTACATTTACATTTTAGTCATTTAGCAGACGCTCTTATCCAGAGCGACTTACAGTTAGTGAATACATCTTTTTTCATATACTGGCCCCCCGTGGGAATCAAACCCACAACCCTGGCGTTGCAAACGCCATGCTCTACCAACTGAGCTACATCCCTGCCGGCCATTCCCTCCCCTACCCTGGACGACGCTGGGCCAATTGTGCGCCGCCCATGAGTCTCCCGGTCGGCTACGACAGAGCCTGGACAGGGCAACAGGAAGTAGTGGTGCTGAGGGTGGTGCAGCACCCCGTGAAAAATCAGAATTAAACACATTTTACATTTTTTTTGTTTTTTTACATTTTAGTCATTTAGCAGACGCTCTTATCCAGAGCGACTTACAGTTAGTGAGTGCATACATTTTCATACAAATATATTAATAAAAAGAAACATACTTTTTTGAAATATATATTTTTTCACAAAAGTAGTGCACTGGGCCTTTACTAGTATTAGCGGACTGAAATAGACGTCTGTAGCGCAGCTGTTTTTCATTCTCTCGGTCCCAGCTTTGATGCACCTGTACTGACCTAATAGATCTGAAAGGACTGCATAGGTTGAGAGCTTTGGCTGAGATTCTGTCATATTGCTTAAGTTTCATCCAAGTTTTTATAGATCTACATGGGGCCGCCAGGAAGAGTCTATGGGTAGAGGCTAGGGATTTGATTTGGGACCCCCCCCCCACACACACACACACACACACACACACACACAACAAAGCAATAATACAGCCTATAATTCCACTGTACATTTTCTATCATACACACATTGTGTCAACCTACATTATTTAGTTTTGTTTACTTTGTTTTTTCATTTCTATGTACTGCAGTAGTCTATAGTATTACTATTTGGACCATGGTAGTACTATTTGGACCATGGGAGTACTATTTGGACCATGGTAGTAGAAGCTGGTACTATTTGGACCATGGTAGTACTATTTGGACCATGGGAGTACTATTGGGACCATGGTAGTAGAAGCTGGTACTATTTGGACCATGGTAGTAGAAGCTGGTACTATTTGGACCATAGCAGTACTATTTTGACCATAGCAGATAGTAGTACTATTTGGACCATAGTAGATAGTAGTACTATTTGGACCATAGCAGTACTATTTTGACCATAGTAGATGGTAGTACTATTTGGACCATGGTAGTACTATTTGGACCATAGTAGATAGTAGTACTATTTGGACTGTAGCAGTACTATTTGGACCATAATCAGTATTATTTACCTATATGTATTTATTTTGTGTTGGTTATAATTTATAGTTTTTCTAACTAAAGATGGGATGTATGATTTCAGTCAGATTTTTATTTTTTATTTTTTTTATTTTTATTTCACCTTTATTTAACCAGGTAAACCAGTTGAGAACAAGTTCTCATTTACAACTGCGACCTGGCCAAGATAAAGCAAAGCAGTGCGATAAAAACAACAACACAGAGTTACATATGGGGTAAAACAAAACAAAGTCAAAAAAAAAAATACAACAGAAATACATATATATACAGTGTGTGCAAATTTAGCAAGTTATGGAGGTAAGGCAATAAAATAGGCTATAGTGCAAAATAATTACAATTAGTATTAACACTGGAATGATAGATGTGCAAGAGATGATGTGCAAATAGAGATACTGGGGTACAAATGAGCAAAATAAATAAATTGTGGTTTGAGTGTTCTGGAGTTCCTGCTAATTCCCTACCTATTCCAGGAATCCTCCAATCTGAATTTCTGGAAAACATGGGAATTTTGGGATAGTTGCTGGAATTTTGTAATCAAATTTTACACGTGTTTAGCAGATGTTATAGCGGGTGTAGCGAAATGCTTGTGCTTCTAGCTCCGACAGTGCAGTAATATCTAACAATTTCACAACATATACCCAATACACACATCTAAGTAAGGAATGGAATTTTAAGAGTATATACATGTATGGACAAGCAATGGCAGAGCGGCATGGACTAAGATACAGTAGAATATTATAGAATAGAGTATATACATGAGTAATGCAAGATATGTAAACATTATTAAAGTGACTAGTGTTCCATTTCTTAAAGTGCACAGTGATTTCAATAGGCAGCAGCAGCCTCTAATGTGCTAGTGATGGCTATTTAACAGTCTGATGGCCTTGAGATAGAAGGTGTTTTTCATTCTCTCGGTCCCAGCTTTGATTCACCTGTACTGAGCTCGCCTTCTGGATGATAGCGGGGTGAACAGGCAGTGGCTTGGATGGTTGATGTCCTTTTGGCCTTCCTGTGACATCGGGTGCTGTATGTGTCTTGGAGGGCGGGTAGTTTGCCCCCGATAATGCGTTCGGCAGACCGCACCACCCTCTGGAGAGCCCTGCGGTTGCGGGCGGTGCAGTTGCCGTACCAGGTACGGTGCCGTACAGCCCGACAGGATGCTCTCAATGGTGCATCTGTAAAAGTTTGAGAGGGTCTTAGGGGCCAAGCCGAATTTCTTCAGCCTCCCAACCACCCGAGCCACTGCTTGTTCACCCCACTATCATCCAGAAGGCGAGGTCAGTACAGGTGCATCAAAGCTGGGACTGAGAGACTGAAAAACAGCTTCTATCTCAAGGCCATCAGACTGTTAAACACACATCACTAGCACATTAGAGGCTGCTGCCTATTGAAATCACTGGCCACTTCAAGAAATGGAACACTAGCCACTTTAATAATGTTTACATATCTTGCATTACTCATCTCATATGTATATACTGTATTCTATACTATTCTACGGTATCTTAGTCACTTTAATAATGTTTACATATCTGCATTACCCATCTCATATTTCTATAATATTCTACTGTATCTTAGTCCATGCCGCTCTGACATTGCTCGTCCATATGTGTACAGTACCAATCAAAAGTTTGAACACACCTACTCATTCCAGGGTTTTTCTTTAATTTTACTATTTTCTACATTGTAGAATAATAGCGAAGACATCAAAACTGTGAAATAAAACATATGGAATCATGTAGTAACCAAAAAAGTGTTAAACAAATCAAATTATATTTTCTATTTGAGATTCTTCAAATAGCCACCCTTTGCCTTGATGACAGCTTTGCACACTATTGGCATTCTCTCAACCAGCTTCATGAGGTAGTCACCTGGAATGCATTTCAATTAACAGGTGTGCCTTCTTAAAAGTTAATTTGTGGAATTTATTTCCTTCTTAATGCATTTGAGCCAATCAGTTGTGTTGTGACAACGTAGGGAGGGTATACAGAAGATAGCCCTATTTGGTAAAAGACCAGGCCATATTATGGCAAGAACAGCTCAAATAAGCAAAGAGAAACGGCAGTCCATCATTACTTTAAGACCTGAAGGTCAGTCAATACGGAACATCCCCTATACACTTCCTGATGAACTCAGTCACCATGTCCGTGTAAGCATCAATGTTATTCTCAGAGACTACCCGGAACATATCCCAGTCCGCGTGATCAAAACAATCTTGAAGCATGGATTCCGATTGGTCAGACCAATGTTGAATAGACCTTAGCACGGGTACTTCCTGTTTGAGTTTCTGCCTATGGAAAGGGAGGAGCAAAATGGAGTCGTGATCTGATTTGCCAAAGGGAGGGCAGGGGAGGGCCTTGTAGGCATCTCGAAAAGGCGAGTAGCAGTGATCTAGTGTTTTTCCTAGGTGAGTAATACAGTCAATGTGTTGATAGAACTTCGGTAGCGTTTTCCTCAAATTTGCTTTGTTAAATGGGGCCTCAGAATATGTGGTTTCCAGTTTGCATAAAGTCCAGTCTAGTTCCTTGAGGGTCGTCATGGTATCGGCTTGAGGGGGAATATACATGGCTGTGACTCTAACCGAAGAGAATTCTCTTGTGAGGTAATACGGTCGGCATTTGATTGTGAGGTATTCTAGGTCGGGTGAACAAAAGGACTTGAGTTCCTGTATGCAATCACAATCACACCATGAGTCGTTAATCATGAAGCATACAACCCTGCCTTTCTTCTTCCCGGACAGTTCTTTATTCCTGTCTGTGCGAAGGACTGAGAACCCAGCTGGCTGTATGGACGGGGACAGTATATCCCGAGAGAGCCATGATTCCGTGAAACAGAGTATGTTACAGTCCCCTGATGTGTCTCTGGAAGGAGATCCTCGCCCTGAGCTCGTCTACTTTATTGTTCAGAGACTGAACATTAGTGAGTAATATACTTGGAAGCGGTGGAAGGTGTGCACACCTCCTGAGTCGGACTAGAAGTCCACTCCGAATACCTCTTCTCCGCCGGCGGCGTCTTGGAGCAGCTTCTGGGATAAGTTCAATTGCCCTGGGGGGTACGAACAAAGGATCCAATTCTAGAAGCAGAGCTGCTATGTCTGTCGGTCTACTGTTGTGGAGGAGCGGGAGATATGTGACAGTCTACTGTAGTGGAGGAGAGGGAGATATGTGACAGTCTACTGCAGTGGAGGAGAGGGAGATAGGGGACTAATACACAAGACATTAACCGTTTTCTATTCACTTATTAGTATGCAGTTAGTCTTGGCACAATCACTCTCTATATCACTCTCTCTATATATACAGTCCACCTGTGTGCAATCTAAGTGTCACATGATCTGTCACATGATCTCAGTATATATACACCTGTTCTGAAAGGCCCCAGAGTCTGCAATACCACTAAGCAAGGGGCACCACCAAGCAAGCGGCACCATGAAGACCAAGGAGCTCTCCAAACAGGTCAGGGACAAAGTTGTGGAGAAGTACAGATCAGGGTTGGGTTATAAAAAAATACCCGAAACTTTGAACATCCCACAGAGCATTATTAAAAAATGGAAAGAATATCGCACCACAACAAACCTGCCATGAGAGGGCCGCCCACCAAAACTCACAGACCAGGCAAGGAGGGCATTAATCAGAGAGGCAACAAAGAGACCAAATATGTATTTATTAATTTTTATTTAACCTTTATTTAACCAGGTAAGCCAGTTGAGAACAAGTTCTCATTTACAACTGCGACCTGGCCAAGATAAAGCAAAGCAGTGCGATAAAAACAACAACACAGAGTTACATATAGAATAAACAAAAACGTACAGTCAATAACACAATAGAAAATCTATATAAAGTGTGTGCAAATGTATTAAGTTATGGAGGTAAGGCAATAAATAGGCCATAGTGCAAAAATAATTACAATTTAGTATTAACACTGGAGTGATAGATGCGCAGAAGATGATGTGCAAATAGAGATACTGGGGTGCAAATGAGCAAAATAAATAACAATGTAAATAACAATATGGGGATGGGGTAGTTGGGTGGGCTAATTACAGATGGGCTGTGTACAGGTACAGTAATCGGTAAGCTGCTCTGACAACTGTTGCTTAAAGTTAATGAGAGAGATAAGTGTCTCCAGCTTCAGAGATGTATGTAGTTCGTTCCAGTCATTTGCAGCAGAGAACTGGAAGGAATGGCGGCCAAAGGAGGTGTTGGCTTTGGGGATGACCAGTGAGATATACCTGCTGGAACGCATACTACGGGTGGGTGTTGCTATGGTGACCAATGAGCTAAGATAAGGCTGTCATTAGCCTAGAAGTGATTTATAGATGACCTGGAGCCAGTGGGTTTGGCAACAAATATGTAGTGAGGGCCAGCCAACAAGAGCGTACAGGTCACAATGGTGGGTAGTATATGGGGCTTTGGTGACAAAACGGATGGCACTGTGATAGACTATATCCAATTTGCTGAGTTGAGTGTTGGAAGCTATTTTGTAAATAACATCGCCGAAGTCAAGGATCGGTAGGATAGTCAGTTTTACGAGGGCATGTTTAGCAGCATGAGTGAAGGAGGCTTTGTTGCGAAACAGGAAGCCGATTCTAGATTTAACTTTGGATTGGAGATGCTTAATGTGAGTCTGGAAGGAGTGTTTACGGTCTAACCAGACACCTAGGTATTTGTAGTTGTCCACATATTCTAAGTCAGACCCGCCGAGAGTAGTGATTCTAGTTGGGCGGGCGGGTGCAAGCAGCGTTCGATTGAAGAGCATGCATTTAGTTTTACTAGCGTTTAAGAGCAGTTGGAGGCCACGGAAGGAGTGTTGTATGGCATTGAAGCTCGTTTGGAGGTTTGTTAACACAGTGTCAAATGAAGGGCCAGATAACCCGGAAGGAGCTGCAATGCTCCACTGCGGAGATTGGAGTATCTGTCCATAGGACCACTTAAAGCCGTACACTCCACAGAGCTGGGCTTTACGGAAGAGTGGCCAGAAAAAAAGCCATTGCTTAAAGAAAAAAATAAGCAAACACGTTTGGTGTCCGCCAAAAGGCATGTGGGAGACTCCCCAAACATATGGAAGAAGGTACTCTGGTCAGATGAGACTAAAATTGAGCTTTTTGGCCATCAAGGAAAAGGCTATGTCTGGTGCAAACCCAACACCTCTCATCACCCCGAGAACACCATCCCCATAGTGAAGCATGGTGGTGGCAGCATCATGCTGTGGGGATGTTTTTAACTGGCAGGGACTGGGAAACTGGTCAAAATTGAAGGAATGATGGATGGCGCTAAATACAGGGAAATTCTTGAGGGAAACCTGTTTCAGTCTTCCAGAGATTTGAGACTGGGACGGAGGTTCACCTACAGTTCACCTGCTGTTCTTCTACTAATCTCACTGCAACTCCCCTCCATGTCTCCGACCACTACTTTGTTTCCTTTTCTCTCTCGCTCTCCTCCAACACTACTCACTCTGCCCCTACTCAGATGGTAATGCGCCGTCGTAACCTTCGCTCTCTCTCTCCCGCTACTCTCTCCTCTTCCATCCTATCATCTCTTCCCTCTGCTCAATCCTTCTCCCTCCAATCTCCTGATTCTGCCTCCTCAACCATCCTCTCCTCCCTTTCTGCATCCTTTGACTCTCTATGTCCCCTATCCTCCCGGCCGGCTCGGTCCTCCCCTCCTGCTCCGTGGCTTGATGACTCATTGCGAGCTCACAGAACAGGGCTCCGGGCAGCCGAGCGGAAATGGAGGAAAACTAGACTCCCTGCGGACCTGGCATCTTTTCACTCCCTCCTCTCTACATTTTCTTCATCTGTTTCTGCTGCTAAAGCCACTTTCTACCACTCTAAATTCCAAGCATCTGCCTCTAACCCTAGGAAGCCCTTTGCCACCTTCTCCTCCCTGCTGAATCCTCCTCCCCCTTCCCCCCTCCTCCCTCTCTGTGGATGACTTCGTCAACCATTTTGAAAAGAAGGTTGACGACATCCGATCCTCGTTTGTTAAGTCAAATGACACTGCTGGTCCTGCTCACACTGCCCTACCCTATGCTTTGACTTCTTTCTCCCCTCTCTCTCCAGATAAAATCTTGCGACTTGTGACGGCCGGCCGCCCAACAACCTGCCCGCTTGACCCTATCCCCTCCTCTCTTCTCCAGACCATCTCCGGTGACCTTCTCCCTTACCTCACCTCGCTCATCAACTCATCCTTGACCGCTGGCTATGTCCCTTCCGTCTTCAAGAGAGCGAGAGTTGCACCCCTTCTCAAAAAACCAACACTCGATCCCTCTGATGTCAACAACTACAGACCAGTATCCCTTCTTTCTTTTCTCTCCAAAACTCTTGAGCGTGCCGTCTTTAGCCAACTCTTGCTATCTCTCTCAGAATGACCTTCTTGATCCAAACCAGTCAGGTTTCAAGACTGGTCATTCAACTGAGACTGCTCTTCTCTGTGTCACGGAGGCTCTCCGCACTGCTAAAGCTAACTCTCTCTCCTCTGCTCTTGTCCTTCTAGACCTGTCTGCTGCCTTTGATACTGTGAACCATCAGATCCTCCTCTCCACCCTCTCCGAGCTGGGCATCTCCGGTGCGGCTCACTCTTGGATTGCATCCTACCTGACCGGTCGCTCCTACCAAGTGGCGTGGCGAGAATCTGTCTCCGCACCACGTGCTCTCACCACTGGTGTCCCCCAGGGCTCAGTTCTAGGCCCTCTCCTATTCTCGCTATACACCAAGTCACTTGGCTCTGTCATATCCTCACATGGCCTCTCCTATCATTGCTACGCAGACGACACACAACTAATCTTCTCCTTTCCCCCTTCTGATAACCAGGTGGCGAATCGCATCTCTGCATGTCTGGCAGACATATCAGTGTGGATGACGGATCACCACCTCAAGCTGAACCTCGGCAAGACGGAGCTGCTCTTCCTCCCGGGGAAGGACTGCCGTTCCATGATCTCACCATCACGGTTGACAACTCCGTTGTGTCCTCCTCCGAGAGTGCGAAGAGCCTTGGCGTGACCCTGGACAACACCCTGTCGTTCTCCGCTAACATCAAGGCGGTGACCCGATCCTGTAGGTTCATGCTCTACAACATTCGGAGAGTACGACCCTGCCTTACACAGGAAGCGACACAGGTCCTAATACAGGCAACTCGCTGTTGGTTGGGCTCCCTGCCTGTGCCATTAAACCCCTACAACTCATCCAGAATGCTGCAGCCCGTCTGGTGTTCAACCTTCCCAAGTTCTCTCACGTCACCCCGCTCCTCCGCACACTCCACTGGCTTCCAGTTGAAGCTCGCATCTGCTACAAGACCAAGGTGCTTGCCTACGGAACTGTGAGGGGAACGGCACCTCCGTACCTTCAGGCTCTGATCAGTCCCTACACCCAAACGAGCGCATTGCGTTCATCCACCTCTGGCCTGCTGGCCCCCCTACCTCTGCGGAAGCACAGTTCCCGCTCAGCCCAGTCAAAACTGTTCGCTGCTCTGGCACCCCAATGGTGGAACAAGCTCACTCACGACGCCAGGACAGCGGAGTCACTCACCACCTTCCGGAGACACTTGAAACCCCACCTCTTTAAGGAATACCTGGGATAGGATAAAGTAATCCTTCTACCCCCCCTTACCCCACCCCCCAAAAAATAAAAATAAATAAATTGTAAAGTGGTTATCCCACTGGTTATAAGATGAATGCACCAATTTGTAAGTCGCTCTGGATAAGAGCGTCTGCTAAATGATGTAAATGTAAAATGTAAATGTAATGACCCTAAGCATACTGCTAAAGCTACACTCGAGTGGTTTAAGGTGAAACATTTAAATGTCTTGGAATGGCCTAGTCAAAGCCCAGACCTCAATCCAATTGAGAATCTGTGGTATGACTTAAAGATTGCTGTACACCAGCGGAACCCATCCAAATTGAAGGAGCTGGAGCAGTTTTGCCTTGAAGAATGGACAAAAATCCCGGTGGCTAGATGTGCCAAGCTTATAGAGACATATCCCAAGAGACTTGCAGCTGTAATTACTGCAAAAGGTGGCTCTACAAAGTATTGACTTTGGGGGGGGGGGGTGAATAGTTATGTACTCTCAAGTTTTCTGTTTTTGTGTCTTATTTCTTGTTTGTTTCACAACAAAAAATATTTTGCATCTTCAAAGTGGTAGGCATGTTGTGTAAATCAAATTAAACAAACCCCCAAAACATATATTTTAATTCCAGGTTGTAAGGCAAAAAAAATATGAAAAATGCCAAAGGGGGTGAATACTTTCGCAAGCCACTGTATGTCTCATGATCTCCCTGTCTCCCTCCCTCTCTATCTCTCTATCTCCCTCTCTTTCTCCCTCCCTCTCTCTCTCCTTCTCCCTTACTCTCTTGCGCTCTCTCTCTCTTCTCTCCTTCTCCCTCCCCCCCTCTCTCTCTCTCTTCTCTTTCTCTCTCTCCTCTCTCTCTTTCTCTCTCTCTCTCTCTCTCGCATAAACACACTTCTCAAGTTTTCAGCCCATTTAATGTACTATTTAGTAATTAAAATATTCCTACTCTCCATGTCTCTGCAGGTCTTAATCATGATGTGAGCTGAAGAGTTAATATGCGTATTAATATCCTGCTATGTTCCAGACGAACTGTAGCTCCTTAAACACCCATCTCTCATCTCTCAGACAGAACAGATTCTCAATGTCAATGTCTCAATGTCTCCCTCCCTCTCTATATCCTTCTCTCTTTCTCTCTGTCTGTCTCTCTGTCTCTATCTCTCTCTCTCTCTATGTCTGTCTGTCTGTCTGTCTGTCTGTCTGTCTGTCTGTCTGTCTGTCTGTCTGTCTGTCTCTATCTATCTATCTCTCTCTCTCTCTCTCTCTCCCTCTCTCTGTCTCTCTCAATTAAATTTAAGGGCTTTATTGGCATGGGAAACGTATGTTAACATTACCAAAGCAAGTGAAATAGATAATAGATAAAAGTGAAATAAACAATAAAATTAACAGTAAACATTACACTCAGAAGTTCCAATGGGTTGTATTTACAATAGTGTTTGTTCTTCACTGGTTGCCCTTGTCAAGCGTGCAGTAGGTGGGTGTAGTGGTGGAATCAAACGCAGAACACCGAAGGATAGTCCAAACAACTTTAGTAACTCTCCAAACAGGAAAAATGACAACACTTGCCCGAAGGCAAAAATACGCACAAAGGCGAAATAGCAACAAGCGCACTAACAGGTGCGTAACGCTCCAACGTAGTGGAGGAAAGCTCAACCGAGCGAAAAGGCGAAAATAAGCCCTACACACGACAGACAAAATCCAATAACACACAACACTAGACAAACACAACGAGAAACTTATAGGACACTAATTACGCTAAACGAGAACAGGTGTGACAACAAACAGACAAAAGCAAACGAACATGAAACATACAACGGTGGCAGCTAGTATTCCGGAGACAACGAACGCCGAAGCCTGCCCGAACAAGGGAGAGAGGCAGCCTCGGCCGAAACCGTGACAGTACCCCCCCCTTGACGCGCGGCTCCAGACGTGCGCCGACTCCGGCCTCGGGGACGACCCGGAGGATGCGGAGCAGGGTGCGTCGGGTGCCCACGATGGAATTCCGTCAGAAGAGACGGGTCCAGAATGTCTCTCCTCGGCACCCAGCACCGCTCCTCCGGACCGTACCCCTCCCACTCCACTAGATACTGGAGACCCCCCATCCGACGTCTCGAATCCAAGATGGACCTCACGGAGTACGCCGGTGCCCCCTCGATGTCCAATGGGGGCGGAGGAGTCTCCCTGATCTCACTTTCTTGGAGTGGGCCAGCTACCACCGGCCTGAGAAGGGACACATGGAACGAGGGGTTAATACTTTTATATTCAACAGGTAGTTGTAATTTATAACACACCTCGTTCAACCTTCCCAGGACTTTAAATGGCCCTACAAACCGCCGACCCAGTTTCCGACAGGGCAGGCGGAGGGGCAGGTTTCTGGTAGAGAGCCAGACTCGATCACCAGGTGCGTACACCGGTCCCTCACTGCGGTGGAGATCGGCGCTCGCCTTATGACGTCGGAGGGCCCGCTGCAGGTGGACGTGTGCAGCGTTCCATGTCTCCTCCGAGCGCCGCGCCCACTCATCCACCGCAGGAGCCTCGATCTGGCTCTGCTGCCAAGGTGCCAGAACCGGCTGGTAACCCAACACACATTGGAAAGGGGGTTAGGTTAGTGGAGGAATGGCGTAGGGAATTCTGGGCCATTTCGGCCCAGGGAACGTACCTTGCCCACTCCTCCGGCCGGTCCTGGCAGTATGTTCTAAGAAACCTACCCACATCCTGGTTCACACGTTCCACCTGCCCATTACTCTCCGGGTGGTAACCCGAGGTGAGGCTCACCGAGACCCCCAACCGCTCCATAAAAGCTCTCCAGACTCTGGAGGTAAATTGGGGACCTCGATCAGACACAATATCCTCGGGTACCCCGTAGTGCCGGAACACATGGGTGAATAGGGCTTCGGCAGTTTGCAGGGTGGTAGGAAGGCCCGGCATGGGGAGCAAACGACAGGCCTTAGAAAACCGGTCCACAACGACCAGTATAGTGGTATTCCCCTGTGAAGGAGGAAGGTCAGTAAGGAAATCCACCGAGAGGTGGGACCATGGTCGCTGTGGAACGGGAAGGGGTAGTAACTTACCCCTAGGCAGATGTCTAGGCGCCTTACACTGGGCGCACACCGAGCAGGAGGAAACATAAACCCTCACATCCCTTGCCAACGTGGGCCACCAGTACTTGGCACTAAGACAGTGCACTGTCCGGCCGATACCCGGGTGTCCAGAGGAGGGTGACGTGTGAGCCCAATAGATCAATCGATCCCGAACCTCGAGCGGAACATACTTCCGACCCTCCGGGCATTGTGGTGGACTAGGGTCGGTGCGTAACGCCCGCTCGAGCTCAGCATCGACCTCCCACACTACCGGTGCCACCAGACACGACTCCGGCAGTATGGGAGTGGGCTCCACGGACCTCTCCTCCGTGTCATACCGCCGAGACAGCGCATCTGCCTTACCGTTCTGTGACCCAGGGATGTACGTGATCTTAAAAGTAAACCGGGTCAAGAACATATTCCATCTAGCCTGCCAAGGGTTTAGCCTCCTCGCTGCCCGGATGTACTCCAGGTTACGGTGGTCCGTCAAAATGAGGAAAGGGTGTTGAGCCCCCTCAAGCCAGTGCCTCCACACCTTTAGGGCATGTACCACGGCTAACAGCTCCCTGTCCCCTACGTCATAGTTTCGCTCCGCCGGACTGAGCTTCTTGGAATAGAAGGCACAGGGGCGGAGTTTAGGTGGCGCGCCTGACCGTTGTGAAAGCACGGCCCCAATACCGGCCTCAGACGCGTCCACCTCTACCTGAAATGGTAAAGAGGGATCCGGATGCGCCAGCACTGGAGCCGAGGTAAACAGGTCCTTTAGCCTCCCAAATGCCCTGTCCACCTCGGCAGACCACTGCAGACGCACCGGGCCCCCCTTCAAGAGAGACGTGATGGGAGCTGCCACCTGTCCAAAACCCCGGATAAACCTCCGGTAGTAATTCGCAAACCCCAAAAACTGCTGCACCTCCTTCACAGTGGTTGGTGTTTGCCAATTACGCACGGCTGACACCCGGTCTACCTCCATCTTCACCCCTGACGCAGACAACTGATACCCCAAAAAGGAGACCGACTCCTGGAAAAACAGACTCTGCCTTAACATACAGGTCGTGCTCCACCAGCCTCCGCAACACTCTGCGCACCAGGGCCACATGCTCGACACGGGTAGGCGAGTACACGAGAATGTCATCTATGTACACCACGACCCCCTGCCCCTGCATGTCCCTGAAGATCTCATCCACGAATGATTGGAAAACTGACGGAGCGTTCATCAACCCGTATGGCATGACAAGATACTCGTAATGGCCCGAGGTGGTACTAAAGGCTGTCTTCCATTCATCGCCCTCCCTGATGCGCACCAAGTTGTACGCGCTCCTGAGATCTAATTTAGTGAAGAAACGCGCCCCATGCAAGGACTCAGTCATGGTCGCAATCAGCGGGAGTGGATAACTGTACTTCACCGTGATCTGATTGAGACCACGGTAATCGATGCACGGGCGCAAACCACCATCCTTCTTCTTCACAAAAAAGAAACTCGAGGACGCAGGGGAAGTGGAAGGCCGTATGTATCCTTGTCTCAGAGATTCGTCTATGTAAGTCTCCATAGCTTTCTTCTCCTCCTGAGACAGAGGATACACATGGCTCCGTGGGAGCGCAGCTCCTGCCTGGAGGTCTATCGCACAATCTCCCTGCCTATGGGGCGGCAACTGCGTCGCCCTCGACTTACTAAACGCAATAGCCAAATCCCCATACTCAGGTGGAACGTGCAATGCGGGCACCTGGTTTGGACTCTCCACCGAGGTAGCCCCTACGGAAACGCCTAAACATCTACCCACACACTGGGCAGACCACTCCATCAGAGCCCTCTCCTGCCACGAAATAGATGGGTTATGGGTACTCAACCAGGGCATGCCCAGCACCACCGGATACGCAGGAGAGTCAATCAGAAATAGTTGAATCATCTCCTGATGACCCCCCTGCGCACACATCCTAAGTGGCGCAGTGACCTCCCTGATCAAGCCCGCACCCAACGGACAGCTATCTAGGGCATGAACGGGGAAAGGGACATCAACAGGAAGAAGGGGAATCCCTAAAGCTAAACAAAACTTCTTATCAATAAAATTCCCAGCCGCGCCTGAATCTACCAGCGCCTTATGCTGGGAATGAGGTGCTACCTGTGGAAAACTCACAGGCATACAGAAATGTGCAACAGAGAGCTCTGGGTGAGTGGGGCGCCTACTCACCTGGAAGGAATCCCCAGTGCGGGACCTGTCGTCCTCTCCCCTAGGAGGCCATCCCCAGCACCTAGCCGCGGTGTGTCCTCCCCGACCACAGTTGGTGCAGGGGGATGGACCCCCTAGTAAGCCGACCCCTCCTCTCTCTAGCACCAGCGCCCCCGAGCTCCATGGGACACGGCTCGGAGGCGCTGGAGGGTGAAATGGACGGACCCCCCCTCGGGACGTCCGCGGGTAGCTAGTAGGTTATCCAGCCTGATGGACATGTCGACCAACTGGTCGAACGAGAGGCTGGTGTCCCTACAAGCCAGCTCCCGACGGACGTCCTCTCGTAGACTACATCTGTAGTGATCGACGAGAGCCCGATCATTCCACCCTGCATCTGCCGCTAGAGTACGGAATTCGAGGGCGAACTCTTGGGCACTCCTCCTCCCCTGCCGGAGGAAGACCAGACGCTCCCCCGCCGCTTTCCCCTCCGGGGGATGGTCAAACACCGCCCTGAAGCGGCGGGAGAACTCGTCGTACGTGATGGTGTCCGCGTCGATCCTCCTCCACTCCGCGTTGGCCCATTCCAATGCCTTCCCGGAAAGGCAGGAGATCAGGGCGGACATGCTCTCATGTCCCGAGGGCGCCGGGTGCACGGTGGCCAGGTACAGCTCCACCTGGAGAAGGAATCCCTGACACCCGGCCGCGGTTCCATCATAGGCCCTCGGGAGCGAGAGTCGGACTCCTCGAGGTTCCGGTGCGGGAATGGGCGGACTGGCCGATGGTGCTGGCAGGGAGGGTGGCGGTGAAGGCGTTCCCCAGCCTCGGATGGTGGTGATCACCTCCTGCAGTGCGGTCCCCATCTGCAGGATCTGGTCCCGTTGTTCCCGGACCTGGTCCTCCAGCGTCGTCTGGGCTGCTGCGGCTCCTGCTGATTCCATTATTGGTGTGTTATTCTGTCAAGCGTGCAGTAGGTGGGTGTAGTGGTGGAATCAAACGCAGAACACCGAAGGATAGTCCAAACAACTTTAGTAACTCTCCAAACAGGAAAAATGACAACACTTGCCCGAAGGCAAAAATACGCACAAAGGCGAAATAGCAACAAGCGCACTAACAGGTGCGTAACGCTCCAACGCAGTGGAGGAAAGCTCAACCGAGCGAAAAGGCGAAAATAAGCCCTACACACGACAGACAAAATCCAATAACACACAACACTAGACAAACACAACGAGAAACTTATAGGACACTAATTACGCTAAACGAGAACAGGTGTGACAACAAACAGACAAAAGCAAACGAACATGAAACATACAACGGTGGCAGCTAGTATTCCGGAGACAACGAACGCCGAAGCCTGCCCGAACAAGGGAGAGAGGCAGCCTCGGCCGAAACCGTGACAGCCCTTTTCTTGTGGCAACAGGTCACAAATATTGCTGCTGTGATTGCGCACTGTGGTATTTCACCCAGTAGATATGGGAGTTTATCAAAATTAGGTTTGTTTTCGAATTCTTTGTGGGTCTCTGTAATCTGAGGGAAGTATGTGTCTCTAATATGGTCATACATTTTGCAGGAGGTTAGGAAGTGCAGCTCAGTTTCCACCTCCTTTTGTGGGCAGTGTGCACAAAGCCTGTCTTCTCTTGAGAGCCAGGTCTGCCTACGGCGGCCTTTCTCAATAACAAGGCTATGCTCACTGAGTCTGTACATAGTCAAAGCTTTCCTTAAGTTTGGGTCACAGTGGTCAGGTATTCTGCCACTGTGTAATCTCTGTTTTGGGCCAAATAGCATTCTAGTTTGCTCTGTTTTTTTTTCTCTCTTTCCAATGTGTCAAGTAATTCTCTTTTTGTTTTCTCATGATTTGGTTGGGTCTAATTGTGTTGCTGTCCTGGGGCTCTGTGGGGTCTGTTTGTGTTTGTGAACAGAGCCCCAGGACCAGCTTGCTTAGGGGACTCTTCTCCAGGTGTTTTTAAATGAGCTATCGTGGTTTGAATGGCTCCTAGGTCAGCTGTGTGCCCTTCCTGGTGCACGTCTCTATAGTCAAGCTGTAATGAGGGGAATAACAATATTACAAGGTCAAGTAGCAGGAGAGGGGGAGTGAGGGGGGGAGAGGAGAGAGGGATACAGAGAGAGAGGGAGGGAAGGAGGGCTAGAACGATAGGTAGAACTACAGTGGATGGAAAGAGAAAGAGAGACTGGGGGGGGGAGAGAGGGAGGGAGATAGGGACTGTGGGGGCTATAAAGAGAGAGAGAGAGGAAGAGAAATTAAAAGGGAACAGATGGAGAAAATGAAGAGTGAAGAAACTAAAACTAAAAAACCTCTGGAGGTGATTATCTCAGATTCACACAGACAAGCTTAGTAAGGTGATTTATTTTAACTGCCAAATTGCACCACAAGAGGGACCTTGACTCATCTTGATTCAGCATCCAAACTGACTGCTTCCTAACCAGGGAAATCATCAACAACACATATTCAGAGGGGTACATTTCGGGATTGGAGGTTTATTCAGGGCAACTCATCAGTCTGAGATTCTTTCAACTTATTTTTGTAGTAGCACATCCTAAATTAGACCTCAAAGATAGATAACATCAAACTTGAGGTATGCAATTCACATGAGAGAGAGAGAGAGAGAGAGAGAGAGAGAGAGAGAGAGAGAGAGAGAGAGAGAGAGAGAGAGAGAGAGAGAGAGAGAGAGAGAGAGAGAGAGAGAGAAGGAGGGCGTGATGGTAATAAAAGTTACTGCCGAGACAGAAAAGGAGCAAGAGAGAGAAAGAGAGACTATTTGCACGAGAGAGAGAGAGAGAGAGAGAGAGAGAGAGAGAGAGAGAGAGAGAGAAGGAGGGCGTGATGGTAATAAAAGTTACTGCCGAGACAGAAAAGGAGCAAGAGAGAGAAAGAGAGACTATTTGCACATCGTTACAACACTGTATATAGACATTATATAACATTTGAAATGACTAATATTTTGGAACTTTTATGAGTGTAATGTTTACTGTTAATATTTATTGTTTATTTCACTTTTGTTTATTTTCTATTTCACTTGCTTTGGCAATGTTAACATATGTTTCCCATGCCAATAAAGCCCTTTAAATTGAAAATATTGAATTGAGAGAATAGCGCGAGAGCCACTTATTAGCAGACTGAAATATTAGCAGAGTGAAATGTTAGCAGAGTGAAATGTTAGCAGAGTGAAATGTTAGCAGAGTGAAATGTTAGCACAATTCACAATGTTAGCCCAGCCCAGGATTAAAACCCTTCATTATGCAACAACAGGGGAAAACCCTGCTGAAAACACACATGATCAAAACAACTGCTTTTCAACAACAACCTCTGACAGTTTCAATTACAGGACGATGATAAAATGTTTACTAACGCATCTAAATGCCTAGACAGTCAGCAGGAAAGGCGACAGTTCACAAATTCTGTTTCCTGCAGGAGAAAGGGATGAATAGAAGAGAGGGAAAGACGTCTAAGGGCGGACTGTTCATAGGGCAATTCTGGCAAATGCCAGATGGGCTGGTCCATTTTTTAGCCTACTAGGTCTAAATTGGGGGTTTTGCGCAGAATTATCATTATTTGTGTCACACCCTGATCTGTTTCACCTGTCTTTGTGATTGTCTCCACCCCCCCTCCAGGTGTCACCCATCTTCCCCATTATCCCCAGTGTATTTATACCTGTGTTCTCTGTTTGTCTGTTGCCAGTTCGTTTTGTTTCGTCAAGCCTACCAGTGGCTTTCCCCTTGCTCCTGTCTTTCTCAAGTTCCTGTTTTCTAGTTTTCTAGTTTTGACCATTCTGCCTGCCCTGACCCTGAGCCTGCCTGCCGTTCTGTACCTTTTACATTTACATTTAAGTCATTTAGCAGACGCTCTTATCCAGAGCGACTTACAAATTGGTGCATTCAACTTAGGATAGCCAGTGGGACTACCACCCTTATTTTATTTTTATTTTTTTATGTGCCGGTGTGTCAGAAATGCCATGGCTGATTTCTGGTCCCAGTCTGTCTCTGTCTAAGGGACTGAAAGACAGAAGAGCAAATGTGGGTTTAGAGTGTGTGTGTGTGTGTGTAACATTGTCTTTGTGGAAATGTGTTAGAGACTGATAATGACTTCTGGAAAACACAGAGAAACAGTAAAGCAATAGAACAGGAAACAGAGAAGGAAAACAGGAAACAGAGAAGGAAAACAGGAAACAGATAAGGAAAACAGGGAAAGTGTATGAAATGATCATTTGAAACCTCCCTGTTGAAACACCTCTGCAGATGAGCAGAGAAAGCGTAATAAGCCTGAGATAATCAACTTCAGTGGATGCTACACTAAAAACATCAATATCATTACCGTCTCTCTCCAAGCCTGAACATGGTTGGTACAACAAGACAGGGTTTCAAATCTTTTCGTGCTTAAGGACCCCCGCCCAGGCAAACCGGCGACCCAGGGACCCCCATTTATTAGCAAAATGATTTTTTTTTAAATCAGGTCTTATCATCAAGTGAATGATAGTGGCAAGTAGAAGTAATCAACATTTTAAAATCAATCGTTTTTAGAGAAAATGTTGCCGTTGTAAGGCTAATTTTCCGCAATAAAAACAATTTTTTTTGTCTTTTTTTTTAATTTTAACAATCTATTGAGCTGTGACAATTTCGCAGCTTTAAAGCTAATTTCCTGCAATTCTATGTATTTTGCCATGGCTAATGCTGTGTTTCTTTGCTCAAACATTTATAACAAAATCAATGGACATGTGAGAGAGCTGAAAGCCCGTTTTTTTTCTTTTTTTCTTTTTTTTCTCTCTGCTTTTATTTGATTGATAGTCATTATCTACGTCCCCAGAGATTAACAGGAACAGCTAGCATGCTAACTGTTCCTGTAGACGTCCAGTCATTGTACCAACGCTTGTTAGCATTGGCTCTTTGAAACTACCTCTAATTTCCGTCTTAATCTGCTTAATCTACACTGGAAGCCTGTCCGACCTGGAAGCCTGTCCAATCCTAGTGCAGCAGTAAGTAAGCAATTGAGTCGGGTCTGCTGGCTAGTGTTACCTTTCCTGCCTCGCCCCCCAGACCGTAGTCGGACGGCTCAGGGGAGCCTTCTCTTGCTAGCTCCAGGGCCAGAGCAATTTACGGATGCTCTGGGGTAGTTCCCACATTTGGGGATCTTATCTGCTGCTAATGGCGAGTTAGTCTGGAATTCCACTGAAGTAGTTGTCATTTATTAAACTTGTACACCACTGATACAGGAGGGGGGGGTCGCAGTTCCGCAGCGACCCACTAGGTGTCCTCCTCCGACAACTTTAGGCACCTCCTCAATCACAGTCTGGACTAATCATGATCCTATTGGTGTCACCTGTGTCTACCTGTTCACCTGTGTATTTATGCCCTTACTTCCCTGTGTTCCCTTGCTCAGTTTTCTCTGCTAGTTTCTTGATGGCAAGCAGTACGAATCAGTGTCTGATCGCGAGACGTACCGTTGAAGTCGGAAGTTTACATACACCTTAGCCAAATACATTTAAACTCAGTTTTTCACAATTCCTGACATTTAATCCTAGTAAAAATTCCCTGTCTTAGGTCAGTTAGGATCACCACTTTTATTTTAAGAATGTGAAATGTCAGAATAATAGTAGAGAGAATGATTTATTTCAGCTTTTATTTCTTTCATCACATTCCCAGTGGGTCAGATGTTTACATACACTCAATTAGTATTTGGTAGCATTGCCTTTAAATTGTTTAACTTGGGTCAAATGTTTTGGGTAGCCTTCCACAAGCTTCCCACAATAAGTTAAGTGAATTTTGGCCCATTCCTCCTGACAGAGCTGGTGTAACTGAGTCAGGTTTGTAGGCCTCCTTGCTCGCACACACTTTTTCAGTTCTGCCCACAAATGTTCTATAGGATTGAGGTCAGGGCTTTGTGATGGCCACTCCAATACCTTGACTTTGTTGTCCTTAAGCCATTTTGCCAAAACTTTGGAAGTATGATTGGGGTCATTGTCCATTTGGAAGATCCATTTGCGACCAAGCTTTAACTTCCTGACTGATGTCTTGAGATGTTGCTTAAATATATCCACATACTTTCCTTCCTCATGATGCCATCTATTTTGTGAAGTGCACCAGTCCCTCCTGCAGCAAAGCACCCCCACAGCATGATGCTGCCAACCCCTGTGCTTCACGGTTGGGATGGTGTTCTTCGGCTTTCAAGCCTTCCCCTTTTTCCTCCAAACATAATGATGGTCATTATGGCCAAACAGTTATATTTTTGTTTCATCAGACCAGAGGACATTTCTCCAAAAAGTACGATCTTTGTCCCCATGTGCAGTTGCAAACCGTAGTCTGGTTTTTTTATGGCGGTTTTGGAGCAGTGTCTTCTTCCTTGCTGAGCGGCCATTCAGGTTATGTCGATATAGGACTCGTTTTACTGTGCATATAGATACTTTTGTACCTGTTTCCTACAGCATTTTCACAAGGTCCTTTGCTGTTGTTCTGGGATTAATTTGCACTTTTCGTACCATAGTACATTCATCTCTAAGAGACAGAACACGTCTCCTTCCTGAGCGGTATGACGGCTGCATGGTCCCATGGTGTTTATACTTGCGTACTATTGTTTGTACAGATGAACGTGGTACCTTCAGGCGTTTGGAAATTGCTCCCAAGGATGAACCAGACTTGTGGTGGTCTACAATATTTCTTCTGAGGTCTTGGATGATTTATTTTGATTTTACCATGATGTCAAGCAAAGAGGCACTGAGTTTGAAGGTAGGCCTTGAAATACATCCACAGGTTCACCTCCAATTGACTCAAATGATGTCAATTAGCCTATCAGAAGCTTCTAAAGCCTTGACAACATTTTCTGGAATTTTCCAAGCTGTTTAAAGGCACAGTCAACTTAGTGTATGTAAACTTCTGACCCACTGGAATTGTGATACAGTGAATTATAAGTGAAACAATCTGTCTGTAAACAATTGTTGGAAAGATTACTTGTGTCATGCAAATTAGATGTCCTAACCGACTTGCCAAAACTATAGTTTGTTAACAAGACATGTGTGGAGTGATTGAAAAACGAGTTTTAATGACTCCAACCTAAGTGTATGTAAACTTCCGACTTCAACTGTACAAATAGCAGATACATTCCATTACAACTGCGCCATCGTAGGTTTGAACAACAAGTTTGTCCATGAAGTTAAACACAGACTGCGCATCTCGCCCACTTTACACATCAAAGTAGCCCAATAAACATTTCTGAATAAAGCCCCGATCATACACAAACCTGACGATAACTGATAGCTGCAAGCAGACTGGTGGCACCATAGGTCCCAGAGTGGGGGGGCAATTTAGGTCCCAGAGTGGGGGGATTTTTACCCCTTGGGGCCCAGAGTTTTTCCTTATCTGTTAACCTAACCAGGAAAACTCTGGACCCTATAAGGTATGACAGTGATTAATCAGTCGTAAAAAGGGTTTTATAAGGGTGGGCTAAGGGAGCAAAAAGACCCTGGCTCACTGTTTGGCTACATCTGTCACACAACACGATCCCCGGGACCACCCATACACAAAAATGTATGCACGCATGACTGTATGTCGCTTTGGATAAAAGCGTCTGCTAAATGGCATATTATTATTATTATTATATTACAACAATTCCATCAAAAACCAAAGTTAACTTACTACGTTACCCATAATGCACTTTAGTGTTTTAAAGTAAACCCTACTTTACCAACACTAGCCTACTTGTTGCTTAACCAAAAACAACCATATTACGAACAATTGCTTAATTAGGGGAAACAGGATGACTAGGCAACGATCGGTCAAGATTATTCTAGTATACACGCGACATGATTCATCTACACGCGAGTATGAATCCGGCTGTTTATAACCTGTTGGAGCTAAATGGCCCCTCTAGCTAACCACAGACATAGGATGACGTGTTCCCGTTTTCCATCTGTACCAGGATAGGATGCCATGGCGGTCTCTGGTTGAACATTTCGTTGTTTCTAAGAAGTGTAAAGGTACACCCATTATCCGTAGCCGACATTGGAGATCCGTGGAAATAATAAAAAGTCGCCGTGGGAAAGTCGAAATTGTTCCCATCAAACGATTAGAGATGTCTTACTGGTTATTTATTCTGATCATCGCTGCACTCAGAGACATTGGTAAGTTTTTAATACGATGAAGATATTTTCAGATTGTTTTGTAATTATATATGAGCAGCACACGTATTGAGATATCTTAGTTGTGCCAGTTCCAACGGTTTTTAAGTCAAAGTAATGTTTCATTATTATTATTATTATTACACAGTAATAGCCTTATGCCGTGGGGATTCATAAACACGTTTAAAGAGCTGGATGAAGGATGTTATTGTCACGGCTACTGCAGCTGTTTGAAGACGTACAACTAAATATTTAATGGGGTAATCACTATTTTGGTAAACAGCTGGATGAGTCTGGAGAAATGTAAGGGAATGTTATAATAATAATAATAATAATAATAATAATAATAATGCCATTTAGCAGACGCTTTTATCCAAAGCGACTTACAGTCATGTCATGTGCGCATAAATGTTTTACATACAGTGGGGAAAAAAGTATTTAGTCAGCCACCAATTGTGCAAGTTCTCCCACTTAAAAAGACGAGAGAGGCCTGTAATTTTCATCATAGGTACACGTCAACTATGACAGACAAAATGAGAATTTTTTTTCCAGAAAATCACATTGTAGGATTTTTAATGAATTTATTTGCAAATTATGGTGGAAAATAAGTATTTGGTCAATAACAAAAGTTTCTCAATACTTTGTTATATACCCTTTGTTGGCAATGACACAGGTCAAACGTTTTCTTTAAGTCTTCACAAGGTTTTCACACACTGTTGCTGGTATTTTGGCACATTCCTCCATGCAGATCTCCTCTAGAGCAGTGATGTTTTGGGGCTGTCGCTGGGCAACACGGACTTTCAACTCCCTCCAAAGATTTTCTATGGGGTTGAGATCTGGAGACTGGGTAGGCCACTCCAGGACCTTGAAATGCTTCTTACGAAGCCACTCCTTCGTTGCCCGGGCGGTGTGTTTGGGATCATTGTCATGCTGAAAGACCCAGCCACGTTTCATGTTCAATGCCCTTGCTGATGGAAGGAGGTTTTCACTCAAAATCTCACGATACATGGCCCCATTCATTCTTTCCTTTACACGGATCAGTCGTCCTGGTCCCTTTGCAGAAAAACAGGCCCAAAGCAAGATGTTTCCACCCCCATGCTTCACAGTAGGTATGGTGTTCTTTGGATGCAACTCAGCATTCTTTGTCCTCCAAACAAGACGAGTTGAGTTTTTACCAAAAAGTTATATTTTGGTTTCATCTGACCATATGACATTCTCCCAATCCTCTTCTGGATCATCCAAATGCACTCTAGCAAACTTCAGACGGGCCTGGACATGTACTGGCTTAAGCAGGGGGACACGTCTGGCACTGTAGGATTTGAGTCGTAGTGTCTGGCTGGCGGCGTAGTGTGTTACTGATGGTAGGCTTTGTAACTTTGGTCCCAGCTCTCTGCAGGTCATTCACTAGGTCCCCCCGTGTGGTTCTGGGATTTTTGCTCACCGTTCTTGTGATCATTTTGACCCCACGGGGTGAGATCTTGCGTGGAGCCCCAGATCGAGGGAGATTATCAGTGGTCTTGTATGTCTTCCATTTCCTAATAATTGCTCCCACAGTTGATTTCTTCAAACCAAGCTGCTTACCTATTGCAGATTCAGTCTTCCCAGCCTGGTGCAGGTCTACAATTTTGTTTCTGGTGTCCTTTGACAGCTCTTTGGTCTTGGCCATAGTGGAGTTTGGAGTGTGACTGTTTGAGATTGTGGACAGGTGTCTTTTATACTGATAACAAGTTCAAACAGGTGCCATTAATACAGGTAACGAGTGGAGGACAGAGGAGCCTCTTAAAGAAGAAGTTACAGGTCTGTGAGAGCCAGAAATCTTGCTTGTTTGTAGGTGACCAAATACTTATTTTCCACCATAATTTGCAAATAAATTCATTACAAATCCTACAATGTGATTTTATGGATTTTTTTTCCTCAATTTGTCTGTCATAGTTGACGTGTACCTATGATGAAAATTACAGGCCTCTCTCATCTTTTTAAGTGGGAGAAGTTGCACAATTGGTGGCTGACTAAATACTTTTTTTCCCCACAGTATGTGTGGTCCCGGGGATCATAACCCACGTTACAAGCGCCATGCTCCAATTGTATATGTATGTGTGCATGTATGTATATATGTGTGTATATACAGTGAGGGAAAAAAGTATTTGATCCCCTGCTGATTTTGTACGTTTGCCCACTGACAAAGAAATGATCAGTCTATAATTTTAATGGTAGGTTTATTTTAACAGTGAGAGACAGAATAACAACAAAGAAATCCAGAAAAAACGCATGTCAAAAATTTTATAAATTGATTTGCATTTTAATGAGGGAAATAAGTATTTGACCCCCTCTCAATCAGAAAGATTTCTGGCTCCCAGGTGTCTTTTCTACAGGTAACGAGCTGAGATTAGGAGCACACTCTTAAAGGGAGTGCTCCTAACCTCAGCTTGTTACCTGTATAAAAGACACCTGTCCACAGACGCAATCAATCCATCAGATTCCAAACTCTCCACCATGGCCAAGACCAAAGAGCTCTCCAAGGATGTCAGGGACAAGATTGTAGACCTACACAAGGCTGGAATGGGCTATAAGACCATCGCCAAGCAGCTTGGTGAGAAGGTGACAATAGTTGGTGCGACTATTCGTCAATGGAAGAAACACAAAAGAACTGTCAATCTCCCTCGGCCTGGGGCTCCATGCAAGATCTCAACTCGTGGAGTTGCAATGATCATGAGAACGGTGAGGAATCAGCCCAGAACTACACGGGAGGATCTTGTCAATGATCTCAAAGCAGCTGGGACCAGCTGGGACCATAGTCACCAAGAAAACAATTGGTAACACACTACGCCGTGAAGGACTGAAATCCTGCAGCGCCCGCAAGGTCCCCCTGCTCAAGAAAGCACATATACAGGGCCGTCTGAAGTTTGGTGTAATGTGAAATATGAAATGCATTATGAACTAAATCGTAGGCAACAGTAGAAAAAAGGTCCTTTCTGACTACAAGTGCACCAGTATCCCAAAGTATTAAGTGAAAACAAGCATAGGAAACAGTATTGGCATAAATAAATTAAAACAACATAAAGCTACTATTATATTATAATTATTGAGGTGACAACCTGGTTGATTAACAATATTGGGTTGTTAACATGTTCATTTTTTTTATATAAATAAATGTGGCACACAAACAAAAGGCAGTGTAGAACACCATTGCCCATCATGCATTGCTTTAATAACTTTCAAAAGATTGATTCCGAAGTTTTCCCCCCCAAAAAATGTATTTTCCTTTGACTTAAGTCGCAAAAAAAAAATTTGTATTTTCACACAAATTAGGCCACACAAAAATGCACAAAATCTGCTGAAATACTTTTTGTACGAATTAAGAGACTGTATGCAAGCTGACAACACAATCTCACACTTAATTCGTACAAAAAAGCCCATCATGCATCATGCATCATGCATCGCAGTGCTAACTGTGCCACTAGAGATCCTGGTTCGAATCCAGGCTCTGTCGCAGCCGGCCGCGACCGGGAGACTCATGGGCGGCGCACAATTGGCCCAGCGTCGTCCAGGGTAGGGGAGGGAATGGCCGGCAGGGATGTAGCTCAGTTGATAGAGCATGGCGTTTGCAACGCCAGGGTTGTGGGTTTGATTCCCACGGGGGCCAGTATAAAAATAAAATAAAAATGTATTCACTAACTGTAAGTCGCTCTGGATAAGAGCGTCTGCTAAATGACTAAAATGTAAAATGTAATGCTAGCCCATCAAGGTGTTTTGGTAGTTCCCATATGCACTACGCTTATGATACAGTCCACTCTATACTACCCTCTATCCATAGTGACTATAATGGTAGGTGGATTGTTTGTCCAGATCTGCAATAGGCTAACTAGCAATCATACCATACATAAAATCAATAAAATCTGCACCAATTTTCTATATAAATCCACAAGAACATAGAGGAATAGCTGATAGACAGTGGAGAGGCCAGGTGCATCATTGAGCATGAAAGAACAGTGAAGACATGAGACACATAAAGCTCAAAAAGCTCCGCTATTGATTTTATTTAGGACCAATCTGTCATGTGAATTTCTATCTCTAATTTCAACCTAAGCTTGAATCATTACCAGAGGTCGTAAGGCTCTGGTTTTAATCATCAATGATTCAAGGTCCACAACCCACAAGTATTTATCTGTATATTTATTCATGGAGAGCTCTGGGGCCAAAGACCCAAACATACGATTTTATACCTCCTGGACTTGACTCCTCCCACCTTTAGGTGACTTTTCTAAACAGTTTCCGCCTTCCCCCTTGAATGTTTAGTACCGCCCCCTCTGTTAGTGGGTTGACACTACATGATAATTCTAACATTTATACTGTGTTTGGGGTAAAATCCTTTACTCATTATTCTTAAAATCCAAATTAATCTAACACAAACCAACAGCTGGTCTGGGCTTAGGTTTGCTGTTCTTCTGGCATGTCTCACAACTGTCAACTATCTACCTGATAGATTAATTATTAATGACTAATTATTACACCCTGAAACTGTGTATAATGTGTTAGAAATGTGTGAGTGTAGGACCAGTAAAGGCTATGGCATTGAGCCACTATTTAGCAATGTGAGTAAGAGTTAGGCCAGACAACAAAGACAACTGAGAAACTAAGATAAAGAGGCCTCCCAATTTAGGGAGGGGAGAAACTGTTATGAAAACATGGTGCAGAATATTGTGGCAATAACTGAGTAAAGCAGGGAGTAGGATATGTGTGTGTGTGTGTGTATGTATGTGTGTATGCAGGTGTGTATATGTGTGTGTGTGTGTGAACTGAAGGTCAGTAAAGCAGTTTTAGAGTGGAAAACTACAGCCCGCCTACAGAGGGGAGGGATTTCTTTTTGTATGACGTATGAGTATAAAAGATGGACTCTGAAATTGTGATGGCAGAATTCTCAATGAATAAATATCTCTGACTATGCAGACCGGGACTCTGGCCGTTACTTAAATCCCAAAAGACTTACAACCTTTTGGGAGACGCACAGAGACACTAAAATAGTTTGTTAAATAATTCACATAACACTACCGTAGAATGGAAATACTGTCGTCATTATTCCCAGAACTGCTTGAGTAATTTCTGAAGTCTGTCAACTTGTAGCATGTCCAAACTGTTTGAGGTTTTAACAATACTTTGTGTTTTTCCCTCTGTGTTCATGTTCTCTGTGACTGTCAGAATCTCCATGTGCTCTGTGTCCGTCAATCTCGTTTTTTTACATGGACTCTGTGTGATGTCTTTTGTCTAAAATGTTTACACAATAGTGTCCTGAGGTAGTAAGTTCAAAGGTCACTGGTTGTTTAAACATCACTGCCTTGTCATTTTTTATGTCTAGTACAGCCTCTGCCTTCTTCAGGGAAGCTTTGCTTAATAGTAAGGGGATATCTACAGGGACCACCTCTGTTTCAATGTGACACTTAGTCTGACCAATTTTTGCTGGTACCTTGACTCTCTTGGTAGAATGGACGATTCTCCCATCTCCAAATTTGAAAGCTCTGTTGCTCGGTGTGTCAATCAAATGTTGTACTTTCATATTTAGTTCACTGACATGGCTATCAAGCCATTTTGGACCACACACTGTGCAGTATCAATCACAGCAGATCCTAAGGATTCAACTGTAAAGATCTCAGTATCAGAAGCAGATTCGTTTGAAACAGTGTGATGTTACACTGCTCCATCACTTGTGTTTTTACATGTTCCTCTGTTAGTTTTAACGTGTTCATTTTTTACGAGGACAGTCTTTAACCCGATGCTAAGAGCTTTGACAAATGGCACATTTTGATCTCCTTCCATACCTGTCCAGTGGATTTCCCGACCGGGCAATGGCGCCCTCATCTGGTTGTCTTGAGAATGTGACCTGTTGGGGCCTTTTCTCTGCAGCTCAGTGTAATATGCCACGTCACTCGCATGCATTCCATCTGTTATTGGCGCGAGGGACGTCTTCTCACAAAACAAAGTATTTTTAGTGCCGACTTCATTGACGCGAAAGTCAGCGCAGTACAAGCGGTCAAAGCCAACTGTTTCTCCCTACCATCCAGACAGGCAGTATCTAGCAACTTGGAAAGCTAACACTGCATCCGGGGGAAACCATGTTGTACTTGCGCATCTTATTAGATATAATCCTGTTAGACCTCTGTTCGAAATCAATGATGTAGTCCGTCATTGCAACCGAAATGTCTCTAGTAACACCGTCAAAGTTTGAATATGCCTCGTAGGCTTTCGCTTCTTTTAAGAAACACAGATTTCCAGTGCTCTGATCAAAGTTCCCATGGATATTTCCAGTGCTCTGATCAAAGTTCCCATGGATATTTCCAGCGCTGTATCTCTCGCTCTTCCCTCGAGCGATAATTCCACCGCAAGTGCTTGCTTTTTCTCGTCCAGATTAGTAACGCGTGTTAACCCGTGTCCAGATTCCAAGTTAATTATTCTAACTCTCACATGACCTCTTCTCGTCGAAGCCAGGTGGCACAGTGTAGTTATTAACCATCCTCCGCTACCAATGTTTACCTTAAAATGACACGACGACTTGGTAAAAGTTTAACCGTGTTTACTAAACCGTATTTCCACAGCACACGGTTGCCATTGCACTCAGGCCAGGTCCTTCGACAGTGAGACTACCGTACAGGCATATTAATAACAGAGTGATAGCACCGTAATAACAGAAATATGTAGAGATACTTAAAACATGAACTTAACACTGTTCTATCAGAATGAGAATATCAAACAGAGTTCAGAGCGTGACGTCATATCGGAAATGAATGCTTCATCCAATATGACGTGTGACCGCTGTGATCAGCAAGCTGCATCCCCTAACCAGCCATTACTCTCCATCAATGTTCCATCAAAAGAAAATTGGGACAGCAAATTTCAGGTCTGCTGAGCACAAACCTGAACGTTGTAAAAACATTCTGTGCAACTTCTGGCGTGCGTTTACTGTGAACACTGAGGCTGTACCCACATTCATTTACTGTTTTTAACAATGGCCAAGTAGGCTACGTGATCACAATGTAGGCCTACCAGAGTGGCCTACCATCAAAAACAATGGGGGGGAAAAGGATTACATAACATTTTAACATGTAAATAGCTGTTCTTTCATTCAGCAACCAATGTGTGGTGTTCAATGTAGGCCTACATTCCATGAGACTTTTGAAAAAAACATGCAGGGCTTGACATTAACCTGTTTATCCACTTGCCCTTCAGACAAGGAGGTGACTGAACATTTTGTTGTTTGATGCAAGAAACCACTTTACAAAATAAAATGCATTATTATTCTTAAACCATTATTACAGAGAATCAGACAAATTATGCTACCCTCTGCCTATTGGCTACTTAGCTTATTCAAGCCTGTCTCAAAATACAACACTGCCCCTTTAAGACAGGAAAATAAAGCTCTTTACCTGACTTGCTTTTCAAAGATGTCTAGAAATGTATACGTGTTGTGCTCTTGTAGGAAGCAATCCCTCCCCTATTGCTGACTACAAATGATCTATAACTGGGCTAATAACTCACTAACTAGCAAAGGATATGAACTAAATGTGCACACGTGGCTACTTGCAGCTCTCGCTTTGATCTCAAAACAAGTGCATCTACTCACGACCGCTCATACTGTAAACACAGTTGAGTTCAGTGAATAGCACATCCAAATATGTAATGACACTTTTTACATCATGCCCATCTTTTCTTTTTATTGGCCAGTCTGAGATATTTTCTTTGCAACTCTGCCTAGAAGGTCAGCATCCCGGAGTCGCCTCTTCACTGTTGACGTTGAGACTGGTGTTTTGTGGGTACTATTTAATGAAGCTGTCAGTTTGAGGACCTGTGAGACGTCTGATTCTCAAACTAGACACACTAATGTATTTGTCCTCTTGCTCAGTTGTGCACCGGGGCCTCCCACTCCTCTTTCTATTCTGGTTAGAGCCTGTTTGCTCTGTTCTGTGAAGGGAGTAGTACACAGCGTTGTACGAGATCTTCAGTTTCTTGGCAATTTCTCACATGGAATAGCCTTCATTTCTCAGAACAAGAATAGACTGACGAGTTTCAGAAGAAAGTTCTTTGTTTCTGGCCATTTTGAGCTGGTAATCGAACCCACAATTGCTGATGGTCCAGATACTCAACTAGTGTCAAGAAGGCCAGTTTTATTGCTTCTTTAATCAGCACAACAGTTTTCAGCTGTGCTAACATAATTGCAAAAGGGACAAGGACATCCCAGCCGGCCAAACCCTCCCCTAACCCTGAAGATGCTGGGCCAATTGGACCACACACTTTTATTATTTTATTACACATTAAATGTACTATATGACGGTTGCCCCTCTTCACATTTCTCAAAATAGCAAAACAAATAAAAAATAAAATAGTGATTCATTTAATTAATATGAAACTACTATTTTTAAACTATTATTTTTGACAAATTGAATAATGTGCTTCGCCATTGTAGTAGTTGGGGTTCGGTTAAATCGCGGAGAATTGAATCATGGGAATCAAAAGGATAATTAGTGAATTGAATCATGGGAATCAAAAGGTTAATTAGTGAATTGAATCATGGGAATCAAAAGGATAATTAGTGAATTGCAAACAGTAAAACTGAAAAAAATGTAGCTGTAGCCTTCCTTTTGAATTGTGTTGCTGCAAAACTAATTTAGTAGATACTTGAAGTTCATTCAACACGTCTAGATATACAGGGCCTTCAGAAAAGTATTCACCCCTTGAGTTTTTCCACATTTTGTTGTGTTACAGCCTGGATTTAAAATTGTCACTGGCCTACACCCATAATGTCAAAGTGAAATTATGTTTTTCAAAATGTTTCTAATGAATTACAAATGAAAAGCTGAAATGTCTTGAGTCAATAAGTATTCAACCTCTTTGTTATGGCAAGCCTAAATAAGTTCAGGAGGAAACATGTGCTTAACAAGTCACATCATCAGTTGCATGGACTCACTCTGTGTGCAATAAAAGTGTTTAACATGATTTTGAATTACCTCATCTCTGTACCCCACACATACAATTATCTAAAGTTGAAGTCGGAAGTTTACATACACTTAGGTTGGAGTCATTAAAACTTGTTTTTCAACCACTCCACAAATTTCTTGTTAACAAACTATAGTTTTGGCAAGTCGGTTAGGACATCTACTTTGTGCATGACACAAGTATTTTTTCCAACAATTGTTTACAGACAGATTATTTCACTTATAATTCACTGTATCACAATTCCAGTGGGTCAGAAGTTTACATTCACTAAGTTGACTGTGCCTTTTAAACAGCTTGGAAAATTCCAGAAAATGATGTCATAGCTGTAGAAGTCTGGTTCATCCTTGGGAGCAATTTCCAAACGCCTGAAGGTACCACGTTCATCTGTACAAACAATAGTACGCAAGTATAAACACCATGGAACCACGCAGCCGTCATACCGCTCAGCCGTCATACCGCTCATGAAGGAGACGCGGTCGGTCTCCTAGAGATGAATGGACTTTGGTGCGAAAAGTGCAAATTAATCCCAGAACAACAGCAAAGGACCTTGTGAAGATGCTGGAGGAAACAGGTACAAAAATACCTATAACCACAGTAAAACAAGTCCTATATCGACATAACCTGAAAGGCCGCTCAGTAAGGAAGAAACCACTGCTCCAAAACCGCCACAAAAAAAGCCAGACTACGGTTTGCAACTGCACATGGGGACAAAGATTTTACTTTTTGGAGAAATGTCCTCTGGTATGATGAAACAAAAAAAGAACTGTTTGGCCATAATGACCATCGTTATGTTTGGAGGAAAAAGGGGGACGCTTGCAAACCGAAGAACACCATCCCAACCGTGAAGCACGGGGGTGGCAGCATCATGCTGTGGGGGTGCTTTGCTGCAGGAGGGACTGGTGCACTTCACAAAATAGATGGCATCATGAGGAAGGAAAATTATGTGGATATATTGAAGCAACATCTCAAGACATCAGTCAGGAAGTTAAAGCTTGGTCGCAAATGGGTCTTCCAAATGGACAATGACCCCAAGCATACTTCCAAAGTTGTGGCAAAATGGCTTAAGAACAACAAAGTCAAGGTATTGGATTGGCCATCACAAAGACTGTGGTCCTCTGTAGCTCAGCTGGTAGAGCACGGCGCTTGTAATGTCAAGGTAGTGGGTTCAATCCCCTGGACCACCCATACACAAAAATTTATGCACGCATGACTGTAAGTCGCTTTGGATAAAAGCGTCTGCTAAATGGCATATTATTATTATTATTATAAAGTCCTGACCTCAACCCTATAAAACATTTGTGGACAGAACTGAAAAAGTGTGTGCGAGCAAGGAGGCCTACAAACCTGACTCAGTTACACCAGCTCTGTAAGGAGGAATGGGCCAGAATTCACCCAACTTATTGTGGGAAGCTTGTGGAAGGCTACCCGAAACGTTTGACCCAAGTTAAACAATTTAAAGGCAATGCTACCAATTACTAATTGATTGTATGTAAACTTCTAACCCACTGGGAATGTGATGAAATAAATAAAAGCTGAAATAAATCATTCTCTCTACTATTATTCTGACATTTCACATTCTTAAAATAAAGTGGTGATCCTAACTGACCTAAGATAGGGAATTTTTACTAGGATTAAATGTCAGGAATTGTGAAAAGCTGAGTTTAAATGTATTTGGCTAAGGTGGATGTAAACTTCCGACATCAACTGTATAAGGTCTCTCAGTCAAGCAGTGAATTTCAAACACAGATTCAACCATGAAGACCAGTGAGGTTTTCCAATGTCTCGCAAAGAAGGGCACCTATTGGTAGATGGGTAAAAAATTAAATAAACAGACATTGAATATCCCTTTGAGCATGGAGTAGTTATTGATTTAAATGGTGTATCAATACACCCAGTCACTACAAAGATACAGTTGCCGGAGAGGAAGGAAACCGCTCAGGGATTTCACCATGAGGCCAATGGTGACTTTAAAACAGTTACAGGGTTGAATGGCTGTGATAGGAGAGAACTGAGGATAGGATCAACAACATTGTAGTTACTCCACAGTACTAACCTAATTGACAGAGTGAAAAGAAGGTAGCTTGTACAGAAGATAAATATTCCAAAACATGCATCCTGTTTGCAACAAGGCACTAAAGTAAAACTGCAAGAATTGTGGCAAAGCAATTAACTTTTTGTCCTGAATACAAAGTGTTATGTTTGGGGCAAATCCAATCCAACACATTACTGACTACCACTCTCCATATTTTCAAGCATAGTGGTGGTTGCATCATGTTATGGGTATGCTTGTAATTGTTATGGACTGGGGAGTTTTTCAGGATGAAAGAGAAACAGAATGGAGCTAAGCACAGGCAAAACCTTAGAGGAGAACCTGGTTCAGTCTGCTTTCCACCAGACACTGGCAAATTAATTCACCTTTCAGAAGGACAATAACCTAAAACACAAGGCCAAATCTACACTGGAGTTGCTTACCAAGAAGACAGTGAATGTTCCTGAGTGGCCGAGTTACAGTTTTGACTTAAATCTGCTTGAAAATCTATGGCAAGACCTGAAAATGGCTGACTAGCAATGATCAACAACCAACTTGATAGAGCTTGAAGAATTTTGAAAAGAATAATGGGAAAATATTGTACAATCCAGGTGTGCAAAGCTCTTAGAGACTTAACCAGGAAGACTCACAGCTGTAATCGCTGCCAAAGGTGATTCTAACACGTATTGACTCAGGGGTGTGAATACTTATGTAAATGAGATATTTCTGTATTACTGTGACCAAAACATCAGCCAGGAAGCATAGGAACTGAGAAGTGGTCTGTGGTCACCACCTGCAAAACCAGTCCTTTATTGGGGGTGTCTTGCTAATTGCCTATAATTTCCACCTGTTGTCTATTCCATTTGCACAACAGCATGTGAAATGTATTGTCAATCAGTGTTGCTTCCTAAGTTGACAGTTTGATTTCACAGAAGTGTGATTGACTTGTAGTTAGATTGTGTTGTTGAAGTGTTCCCTTTAATTTTTAGAGCAGTGTATTTTATTCAGTATAGGCCAAATTATAAATATAGCATCAAAATGTTGAAAATCGGATTTCCACCTAGCTGATCAGTGTCTGCAGCCGGCTCGAATCGTATTGTAATGAAACAGGCAGGGAGAGTTAGTTCGTCTGTGGTGGTCGGCGAACCCTCAACCTTCTAGTCCATAGTCCTGCGTGGCATCGACTGTGCCACAAATGCTGAAGTGGTCAAGTCGATATCCACGTTTATAAACACAGGGTTGCTATAGTCTTTGCTATTTGTGGTGGTAATCATTCTTTTTTGAGTAAATATTATGATGGGGGAGTGTCATGTGAAAATATTTTTACGGTTAGGGAGTGGGATACATGTATTTTTTGGGACACCTCCAGTTGGACCAGCTCCACTAAATGTTTAACTGTCCATAACTACTCTTACATCCCTAGACAAAACAATGGAAGCAATGTTTTTAAACTATATAGTGTTTTATTTACTATTACATTGTTTACAAACAATGGAGTAAAAACAACCTTATGTTTTGGAATGTGTTGGTGCACACTAAGACAGTGTTCTTCAAGAATCAATGGTGATGTATCATTAATACAAAAGCCCAAAAATTGATGTAGAAATCGCAGATTGCCCCTTTAACCCTTCCACTTTGAATTTTAGGGCAATCTAATATACTGGATCTGCTTGCTACATTAGACCTCTACACTGACCCATGGATTAGAGCTGGCAGGCAGGTTGTCAACTGAGTGAAATTGAAGTTGTGTGCATTTATGGACATGATTTATGTGCACTGTGGAGCGGAGCTGTGTCACGCTCGTCGTAGAGAGTAGACCAATACGCAGCGTTAGTTGCGAACATACTTAACTTTATTATCGTTAGTGATAATATATCAACAAAACAATAAACGAAACGTGCAGTCCTACGGTTAACACAGAAACAAACCAAACGGAAACAAGATCCCACAAACACTAAGGGAAACAGACTGTTTAAATATGGCTCCCAATCAGAGACAACCAGCAACAGCTGACACTCGTTGCCTCTGATTGGGAGCCACTCTGGCCAACATAGAAATACCACAACTAGAACTCCCCCACAGAACATAAACACATAGACTCTACACACCCTGGCTCAACATATAGAGTCCCTAGAGCCAGGGCGTGACAGTACCCCCCCCCAAAGGCGCGGACTCCGACCGCGCCAACAGAACACCACAGGGGAGGGACCGGGTGGGCACTCCGCCTTGGCGGCGGATCCGGCTCTGGGCATGATCCCCACTCCCTCTCTAACCCCCCACAGTACCCCTGGTCCGGTCTGGCCCTGCTGGCCGGAGCTGGACTGAACACTGGTGGAGCGGATTGCTCTAGCTCCGACGTGGAGCAGCTGACCGGTACCGGACCAGGCACCGGTGGAACAGGCACGGGCCGTGCCGGACTGACGACGCACACCACTGGCTTGGTGTGGGGAGCAGGAACAGGCCGAGCCGGGCTGACGAAACGTACCACTGACTTGGTGCGGAGAGCAGGAATGGACCGGGCCGGGCTGGCGACGCGCACCACTGACTTGGTGCGGGGCGCAGGAACAGACCGGGCCGGACTGGCGACGCGCACCATAGGCTTGGTGTGGGGAGCAGGAACAGGCCGGACCGGGCTGGCGACGCGCACCATAGGCTTGGTGTGGGGAGCAGGAACAGGCCGGACCGGGCTGGCGACGCGCACCATAGGCTTGGTGCGGGGAGCAGGAACAGGCCGGGCCGGGCTGGCGACGCGCACCATAGGCTCGGTGCGGGGAGCAGGAACAGGCCGGGCCGGGCTGACGACACGCACCACAGGCTCGATGCGAGGAACAGGAACAGGCCGGACCGTACTGGGGACACACACCACTGGCCCTACGCAGGGATCAGGAACGGGCCGGACCGGACTGGTAACACACCCCAGTACCTCTCGCCGTGCCTCCACACTTTCCCTCTCCTCTGTGACCAGTGGCCCCCTTAACCTGGTGGCCTCCTCTGCACACCCGCTGGGCCGCTCCATCGCGGCCTCCTGCTGCCCCGTCGTCCACGGCGTGAGCCCCCCCCTAAAAAAATTCTGGGGGTCTCTCCTCCCCGTGGACCAGGCCTCCCTAGTTCTCGCCAGACTCTCACCCCACTGCTCCAAAGTCCAACCTCTCTGCTCTTCACTTGGCTTGGCCCAGTCGAGACTCTTAATCCACTGCTCCATAGTCCAACCTCTCTGCTCTTCACTTGGCTTGGCCCAGTCGAGACTCCTACTCCACTGATCCCAAGTCCTTCCTCTCTCCTCTTCACGCTGCTTGGTCCAGTTTTGGTGGGATCTTCTGTCACGCTCGTCGTAGAGAGTAGACCAATGCGCAGCGTTAGTTGCGAACATACTTAACTTTATTATCGTTAGTGATAATATATCAACAAAACAATAAACGAAACGTGCAGTCCTACAGTTAACACAGAAACAAACCAAACGGAAACAAGATCCCACAAACACTAAGGGAAACAGACTGTATAAATATGGCTCCCAATCAGAGACAACCAGCAACAGCTGACACTCGTTGCCTCTGATTGGGAGCCACTCTGGCCAACATAGAAATACCACAACTAGAACTCCCACACAGAACATAAACACATAGACTCTACACACCCTGGCTCAACATAAAAGAGTCCCTAGAGCCAGGGCGTGACAAGCTGTCACGTTCGTTGAGTAAAGGATCGGACCAAGGTGCAGCGTGGTATGCGTACATAGTTGTTTATTTTAATAAACACCGACAAAATAACAAAATCCAACAGAACGTGAAGTTCAAGAGGCTAAAACATCAAACAAGCCAAACAGAAACAAGATCCCACAACTAACTAGTGCCAAATGGCTGCCTAAGTATGGGCCCCAATCAGAGACAACGATGGACAGCTGCCTCTGATTGGGAACCACACCCGGCCAACATAGAAATAGACAAACTAGAATATATCCAAATCACACCCTGACCTAACCAAACAGAGAATACAGGTGATCTCTAAGGTCAGGGCGTGACAGGAGCCTACGGTACTGATGGGAAATCCAGCTCCTCTGCTTTACAAACCCTCACACATCTCACACCAAATCTCACACCACATCTCACACCACATCTCTCCGCTTTGTTATAAGTTAAGATCTTACTAACCCTTTTGTCCCTGTCAAAATACCATGACACACACACACACACACACACACACACCAGCATACTACAAATACACACAGACACACAAACTCAAGTCTCTCCCTTGTTCCTCCAGATGCTTTCGAAGTACGGACGCCCCAGCCCAGAGTGGTAGCCGTCTATGACCAACCGGCTGTTTTGGGCTGTGTGTTCCCCCCTAGCCTTGACCCTGGTGCCCGTCTGGATGAGGGTCTCGTGGTGACATGGCAGAGGGTAGAAGATATGCGGGTGGTCCACAGTTTCTACTACGGAACAGACCAACTGGAGCACCAGAGCGGGGAGTACCACAACCGCACCGGACTGTTCCATTCCCAGCTCCCTGGGGGAAATGCATCCCTCAGGTTGGAGAGTGTAGGTCCAGGGGATCAGGGAAGATATCTCTGTTCGATTAGTACCATGAAGGGGACAGGAAAGGCTGAGGTCCAGCTCAAATACGCAGGTAGGTTCAACATGGAGAGATAACAACATATCTTCTCTCTTTTATCCCTCCTGCTTCTCCCAATGTCCTCTTTCCTGATTTATTCTATTTTCTCTTTAATCTCTTCTCCTGTTCTCTCCTCTCCTCTCCTCTCTTCTCCTCTCCTCTCCTCTCCTCTCCTCTCCTCCTCTCCTCTCCTCTCCTCTCCTCTCCTCTCCTCTCCTCTCCTCTCCTCTCCTCTCCTCTCCTATCCTCACCTCTCTTCTCTTCTCCCCCTCCTATCCTCTTTGTACTTATCATTCGCCTCTTCTCTTCTCTCCTCCGTCAAATCAAATCACCTCTTCTTCTTGGATTTGCCCCAAACATAACGCTTTGTAATCAGTTCAATCGAGTACAGGCTTAACTGAATGACAACCAGAGACAGAATATAATAAGGTGGAAGGTCGTTGGAAGACTGTTGCTTTGAGTTGATATATAACTACTCCCCTAGATTAATGTCCATTGGTCGAAAGAAAGTATAGTGATTATTGCACAAGTGAGCCAATAAGTTATTCAGGAACCTTAGTGTGCCATGCTCATAGGCTGAAGTTTAATAGGGGAATGACATTCCGCACGCTAGCTAATAGGAAAGGAGGAAGAGAGTTGACGAGGTAACATAGACACTACCATCTAGCAGTATATATACAGTAAATACCTGCTATGCTGATGAGTGAGATTGGAAGCGATGTGAATTATGTCTTTACTAGATCAATGAAAGACCAGCCTTACTGATTGAACTTTCGTAACTACATTACATACATTTCTTTGCCACATTTTTTTGCAGTATTACTTTAGTGCGTTATTGCAAACATGATGCATGTTTTTGAATATTTTTATTCTGTACAGGCTTCCTTCTTTTCACTCTGTCAATTAGGTTAGTATTGTGGAGTAACTACAATGTTGTTGATCCATCCTCAGTTTCATCATATCACAGCCATTCAACTCTGTAACTGTTTTAAAGTCACCATTGGCCTCATGGTGAAATCCCTGAGAGGTTTCCTTCCTCTCCTGCAACTGAGTTAGGAAGGACACCTGTATCTTTGTAGTGACTGGATGTATTGATACACCATCCAAAGTGTAATTCATATCTTCACCATGCTCAAAGATATATGCAATGTCTGCTTTAAATAGGTGCCCTTCTTTGCGAGGCATTGGAAAACCTCCCTGGTCTTTATAGTTGAATCTTTGTTTGAAATTCACTGCTCGACTGAGGGAACTTGCAGAATAAAAACCCAGGGACCTTACGTGAAACCTCCCAGGTCTTTGTGGTTTAATCTCTTTTTGAAATTCACTGCTCGACTGAGGGGTACAGAAATTAGATGGTCATTCAAATAGTATGTTAAACACTATTATTTTACATTTTACATTTACATTTTAGTCATTTAGCAGATGCTCTTATCCAGAGCGACTTACAGTTAGTGAGTGCATACATTTTCATATTATTATTGCACACAGAGTGAGTCCATGCAACTTATTATGTGACTTGTTAAGCACATTTCTACTCCTGAACTTATTTCAGTACAGATGCATCAAATCTGGGACTAAGAGACTGAAAAACAACATCTGTCTCCAGGCCATTAGACACTAGCAGGCCTCCGCCCAGTATCCTGCCCTGAACTTTAAAGACTGCTGCCTATAGACATGGAATCACTGGTCACTTTAATAATGTTTACATACTGTTTTACCCATTTCATATGTACAGTACCAATCAAAAGTTTGGACACACCTACTCATTCAAGGGTTTTTCTTTATTTTTTACGATTTTCTAGATTGTAGAATAATAGTGAAGACATCAAAAACTATGAAATAGCACATATGTGTGACGAGGTGTGAAAGAAGGAGTCAAGTGCAGGAGGTAAAATACCGAAGTACAGAGTTGAATTATTTTGCATAAATCAAGCGCCCCAAGCGTCAAACGAAACAGTACAAGGGAAAACATCCACCTTGGCAATAACACAGTGAAATGTAGCTCAACCGAGCTACACGCTCTTCACAACAAAACAATCACTCACAAAGACAAGGGGAACAGAGGGAACACTTATGCACATACTAATTAGGGGAATGAGCACCAGGTGTGTGTGATTGACAAGACACGACAAGTGGAGTGATGAGAATGGGATCGGCAGTAGCTAGTACTCCGGTGACGGCGAACGCCGAAGCCTGCCCGAACCAGGAGGGGAGGGCAGCCTCGGCGGAAGTCGTGACAATATGGAATCATGTAGTAACCAACAAAGTGATAAACAAATCAAAATATATTTTATATTTGAGATTCTTCAAATATAAAATAAAGAAAAACCCTTGAATGAGTAGGTGTGTCCAAACTTTTGACTGGTAGTGTACATATGAAATGGGTAAAACAGTATGTAATGTTAATGTAATGTAATAATGTTTACATACGGTTTTACCCATTTCATATATGTATATATACTGTATTCTAGTCAAGTCCATCCTATTTAACTATTGCTGTACATATACTATTCTATCTGACGTATTTAATTTGATTTGTTTAACACTTTTTTGGTTACTACATGATTCCATATGTGTTATTTTATAGTTTTGATGTCTTCAGTATTATTCTACAATGTAGAAAAATAGTTTAAAATGAAGAAAAACCCTAGAATGAGTAGGTGCGTCCAAACCTTTGACTGGTACTGTATATATAGAGAGAGAAAGCGAGAGAGAGACAGCGAGAGAGAGAGAGAGAGAGAGAGAGAGAGAGAGAGAGAGAGAGAGAGAGAGAGAGAGAGAGAGAGAGAGAGAGAGAGAGAGAGAGAGAGAGAGACTATATAGACAAAAGTATGTGGACAACCCTTCAAATTAGTGGATTCGGCTATTTCAGCCACACCCATTGCTGACAGCTATATAAAATCGAGCACACAGCCATGCGATCTCCATAGACAGACATTGGCAATAGAATGGTCCTGAAGAGCTCTGTGACTTTCAATGTGGCACCGTCATAGGATGCCACCTTTCCAACAAGTCAGTTCATCAAATTTCTGCCCTGCTAGAGCTGCCCCAGTCAACTGTAAGTGCTGTTATTGTGAAGTGGAAACGTCTAGGAGCAACAATGATTCAGCCGTGAAGTGGTAGGCCACACAAGCTCACAGACCACCGAGTGCTGAAGCACGTAATAATCATCTGTCCTTGGTTGCAGCACTCACTACCAAGTTCCAAACTGCCTCTGGAAGCAACGTCAGCACAATAACTGTTAGTCGGGAGCTTCATGAAATGGGTTTCCATGGCCGAGCAGCCGCACACAAGCCTAAAATCACCATGAGCAATGCCAAGCGTCAGCTGGAGTGGTGTATAGCTCGCCGCCATTGGACTCTGGAGCAATGGAAACTGGAGTGATGAATCACACTTCACCATCTGGCAGTCCGACGGACGAATCTGGGTTTGGCGCATGCCAGGACAACGCTACCTGCCCGAATGCATAGTGGCAACTGTAAAGTTTGGTGGAGGAGGAATAATGGTCTTGGGGTGTTTTTCATGGTTCAGGCCAGGCCCCTTAGTTCCAGTGAAGGGAAATCTTAACTCTACAGCATACAATGACATTCTAGATTAGGGGTGTCAAACATCCGGCCCACGGGCCGGATCAGGCCCGCAAACGGGTTTAATCCGGCCCGCGTGATGATTTTGTAAAGTATAAAAATGCGCTGCAATTCTTCAATAAAATAAACTGCTGTTCCAATTGCGTCCACTGGATGGCGCAATAGCAATTGTGTTAAGCAAGCAAACTGTTTATACCGGGGCAGAGCAAGTAGGTCAAGCACATGCAGCCAGTCCGGATGAGCTACTTTGTTTTGCCCGCGATATTTACTACGGCTTCTACTTTTAACATTATGTGCTTTGGCACCCTCATTGCCCCAATATGTCTCTGTCAAAAAAGAGAAAAGTGGACGCAGATTGCAGAGTGTTCCAAGAAAAATGGTCATCCTCCTATTTAGTCACGGAATTGAATGGGAAAGCTGTATGTTTGGTGTGTTCACAGCATGTTGCAGTGCTGAAAGAATATAACCTTCGTCGCCACTATGTGAGTCTTCATGCCGACAAATATGACAACTTTCAAGGACAGCGGAGAAGAGAGAAGGTGAATGAACTGTTGGCGGGTCTGAAGAAACAGCAGTCTGTGTTTACTCACAGCCGAGACATCAGTGACGCTGCAGTGAAAGCTAGCTACCTCATTGCTAATGAAATCACAGTGGCTTCAAAACCATTTAGTGAGGGTGAATTTGTAAAAAACATGCATGATGAAGGCAGCGGAGATTGTGTGCCCTGAAAAGCGTCAGGCTTTTGTAAATATCAGCCTGACAAGAAACACAGTTGCAGACAGGATTTCCGATCTTTCAGTGGATTTGGACAGCCAGTTGAAGCAAAAAGTAAAGTCATTTATTGCGTTTTCGGTTGCAATTGATGAAAGCACGGACATTACAGATGTTGCACAACTGGCCATTTTCATCCGCGGAGTTGATGACACATTGACCGTCACCGAGGAGTTCGTGGAGTTGGTGCCGATGACAGATACAACGACAGCAGCTGATATTTTTACCGCACTCGTCGGCGCGCTGGACAGGGTCGGAGTGGACTGGTCCCGCGCTGTCAGCCTGGCTACAGATGGTGCGCCCTCAATGATCGGGAAAAAAGCAGGCGTTGTGACAAAGTTCAGAGAGAAAGTGCAATCTGCAAATGGAGGACGTGATTTTTTTACTTTTCACTGTATTTTGCACCAGGAGGCTTTGTGTCATTAAAGATGGATAACGTCATGAAGGTGGTCATCCAAACTGTTAATTTCATCCGATCCAGAAGCCTGAATCACCGTCAGTTTGACAGCCTTCTCAGAGAGAAAGACCACATCAATGGCCTGCCATACCACACTGAGGTAAGATGGTTAAGCCGAGGTGCTGTGCTGAGGCGTTTCTTTGATTTACGAGAAGAAATTGAACAGTTCATGGAAGAAAAGGGCAAACCAGTGTTAGAATTTCATTCCGCAGAATGGATGCAGGACCTTGCATTTATGGTGGATGTTACAGAGCACCTGAATAACTTGAACAAACAGCTGCAAGGGCGCAACAAAGTTGTCACGCAGTATTATGACAGCATACGTTCTTTCAAGTTGAAGCTGTCATTGTGGGAGACGCAACTTGCCGGTGGTGATGCAGCTCACTTCCCCTGTCTGAAAAATGTGTGCGCGACCCAACATGTGGCAGACATGATGCGGTTCAAAGATAAAATAACGGGACTGTTAAGGGAGTTTGAGCAACGCTTTCAGATTTTTGGTGAACTGGAGAAAGACTTCAACGTTTTTTGCTCGCCATTCACCGTGAATCCCTCTGATCTGCCCGTCAGCATCCAACTTGAAATAATAGACTTGCAGTGTGACTCGGATTTGAAGGGCAAATTTGCCGCAGCTGGCTTGGACACATTTTATCAGAATCTCTTGCCAGGTTACCCCAACTTGACAGCCCTCGCTGCAAAACTGTTGTGCATGTTTGGAACCACATATCTTTGTGAGCAAGTTTTCTCTGTAATGAGCATAAATAAAACAAAGCTGCGCTCAAGGCTCACGCACAAGCACTTGAATCACATCCTGAAGTTGGCTGCCACTCAGGATGTGACGCCTGATATTGATGCGCTGGTGAAAGCTAAAAGATACCAGGTATCAGGAGTCAAATAAACTATGCAACCCCACTTAAAGTGCTGCATGAGACACCCTGATATAGTTCTGTGATCTGTGATATACTTCTGTGAATCACTGAGGCATTGTGTGTTTGTGTGTTCTTTGTCCTCAGAACTTTCAAATAACTTGAGGTGTTTTATGATTAATAGTGATGTTGTGCTTTTGGACACACTGTCCTCAGGCTCCAGCTTTATGTTTATATGTTTTTATGTTGATGTGCTATTGTTTTTAATTGATTTTATTTTATTTGTATATTTAACCTATTCTTGACTCTGTGGTTCTTGCACTTGTTTGGGGAACAGGATTTCATTATTTGTATCTACATTTCTGCCTGAGAAATGACACCCTGATATAGTTCTGTGATCTGTGAAACAGTTCTGTGAATCACTGAGGCATTGTGTGTTTGTGTTCTTTTTCTTTAGAATTTTCAAATAAACTTGACGTGTTTTATGATTAATAGTGATGTTGTGCTTGTACTATTTTGGACACACTGTCCTCAGGCTCCAGCTTTATGTTTTATGTTGATCGTATTAAAACAAAGAAAACAATCTGAAGTTGTTGTTTTTAAGTTATATACAGTGAGCTCCATAATTCATTGGACAGTGACATTTTTTTTGTTATTTTGGTTCTGTACTCTAGCACTTTGAGTTTGAAAGGATACAATGACAATGAGGGTGAAGTGCAGACTGTCAGCTTTAATTTGAGGGTATATTCATACATATCGGATGAACCGTTTAGAAATTATAGAAGCTTTTGTACATGGTCCCCCCTTTTTCGGGCATCAAAAAACATTGGACAGTTTAACATAATGTAGAATAAAGTAATCATTGTTAATATTTGGTCGCATATCCTTTGCATGCAATGACTGCTTGAAGTCTGCGATGCATTGACATCACCAGATGCTGGGTATCTTCCCTGGTGATGCTCTGCCAGGCCTGTACTGCAGCCATCTTCAGTTCCTGCTTATTTTGGGGACTTATTGCCTTCAGTCTCCTCTTCAGCATGTAAAATGCATGTTCAATTGGATTCAGATCCGGTGATTGACTCGGCCAGTCAAGGATTTTCCATTTTTTGGCCATCAAAAACCCCTTTGTTGCTCTAGCAGTATGTTTAGGGTCATTGTCTTGTTGCATGATGAAGTGCCGTCCAATGAGTTTGGAGGCATTTGGTTTTATCTGAGCAGATAAAATATTTCTATAGACTTCAGAATTCATTGTTCTACTTCTGTCTGCAGTCACATCATCGATGAAGACAAGTGAGCCTGTTCCACTGGCAGCCATACAGGCCCAAGCCATAACACCCCCCTCCACCATGTTTCACGGATGAGGTGGTATGCTTTGGATCATGGGCATTTCTTTTTTTTCTCCACACTTTCCTCTTTCCATCACTCTGGTACATGTTAATCTTTGTCTCATCTGTCCACAATACTTTTTTCCAGAACTCTTGGGGCTCTTTTAGGTGCTTTTTAGCAAACTGTAATCTCGCCTTTCTGTTCTTCAGGCTTATCAGTGGTTTGCATCTTGTAGTGTACCCTCTGTAGTCCTGCTGGTGTAGTCTTCTACGTATGGTAGACTTTGACACATCTACACCTGCATCCAGGAGAGTGTTTTTGATCTGTTGGGCTGTTGTCAGGGGGGTTTTCTTCACCATAGAGAGTATTCTCCGGTCATCCACTACAGTGGTCTTCCTCGGTCTACCGGGTCTTTTGACATAATTGAGTTCACCGGTTGTTTTTTTCTTGTTAATGATGAACCAAACTGTTGACTTGGGCATGGCCAGGGTTTTTGCAATGTTCCTGATTGATTGATTTTCATTTCTGAGCCTTATGACGGCCAGCTTCATTTGCATCGACACTGCTGTCTTCCTCATGTTGTCACACCCCAACAACAACCTCCAAAGGTAATAGCAAAGTCTAGAATCAATACTACTCATCAACAGCTCTCCTGCATTCACTAACGACACAAATGAATACACCTGCCTAACGACACACATCTGTGAAGCCAATTTAACAAATACTTGTAGTACCTTAAAATGGGGGGACCATGTACAAAAGGTGCTATCATTTCTAAACAGTTCATCCGATATATATGAAAATACCCTCAAATTAAAGCTGACAGTCTGCACTTCACCCTCATTGTCATTGTATCCTTTCAAACTCAAAGTGCTAGAGTACAGAACCAAAATAACAAAAAAATTGTCACTGTCCAATGAATTATGGAGCTCACTGTATACCATGATTTTTCCGGTCCGGCCCACTTGGGAATAGATTTTCCTCCATGTGGCCCCTGAGCTAAAATGAGTTTGACACCCCTGTTCTAGATGATTCTGTGCTTCCAACTTTGTGGCAACATTTTCTTCATATCATAATGTTTCTTTAGACCTGCCTAAAATAAATCATGGATGTTTTGGGATGGTTTATTGAATGTAGATGTTCCAAAGGCTCACATCAGCGGCTTGTATGCATGGAGGCCTGGAGATGCTAAAGTTGTTCATGTTGATGAATGGTAAATTACTGTTAGACTGGCAGACTTTTGCATGACAATAACCTGCTGACAAAATGTAATGACTGCAACAGCCCTTCCCAGACCTAGATTAAGCCTTGGTTTGAAAGCAGACAGGCTGACCCGAATTGAGTTTCTCTATTTCACTCTAAAAGTATGCTTCACCAGAAAGGGTCTGGGAACCAGTCCTTCAAGGCCACAACTCATTTCCACATTTAGTGTTGTTACCCCAAGGGATCAGATCCAGTAAAGAAGTGGTAATATTGTTGTAAAACTTAGAAAAACATGCCCGTCATTTCTCAGACTTCACGGTAGGAAGTAGGAAGTAGTTTGAAAGACAATTTCCCGTCAACTAGGTCATAGCCTACAGATCAACAAATACACATCATTTTGGTCTGGAAAATTCCCCAACTCTTGGATTGCGTCCCAAATGGCACCATATTCCCTATGTAGTCTACTACTGTTGACCAGGGCCCGCTGGACTGACCGAGCTACATTATCGAGCTACATTATGGAACTGCATAAAGGAGCTACATTATCGAGCTACATTATGGAACTGCATAATGGAGCTACATTATCGAGCTACATTATGGAACTACATAATGGAGCTACATTATCGAGCTACATTATGGAACTACATAATGGAGCTACATTATCGAGCTACATTATGGAACTACATAATGGAGCTACATTATCGAGCTACATTATGGAACTGCATAATGGAGCTACATTATCGAGCTACATTATGGAACTACATAATGGAGCTACATTATCGAGCTACATATCCCCCTAAATCTCTCTTCAACCGTCCCCCTCTCCCTCTCATCTCTGCACTGTTATTTATTTTCCCTCTAGTTTTGTCCGTTTCTGCCTTTAATACTCTCTCTCTCTCTCTCTCTCTCTCTCTGTCTCTGTCTCTGTCTCTGTCTCTCTCTCTCTCTCTCTCTATTCTCTCTGTCTCTCTCTGTCTCTCTCTCTCTCTCTCTCTCTTTCTCTCTCTCTATCCCCCTCTCTCTCTCTCTCTCTCTCTCTCTCTCTCTCTCTCTCTATCCCTCTCTCTCTCTCTCTCTCTCTCTCTCTCTCTCTCTCTCTCTCTCTTCTCTCTCTCTCTTTCTCTGTCTTTCTCGTTCTCTGGCAACACTTTACTCTTCCTCCCCTGGAAAGTCCCAAAGAGGTACGGTCTAAATGTCAAAAAGCCTTTCTGGATGTATTATATAAGAAGCCTTTGTGGATTTTACCTTTGATATAAGTAGCCTTTGTGAATGGTTACTTTGTCCCTCTGTTTCCCTCTTCATTTAATGGCTGCCTGTTCTCTCTAGTCTACTCTATTCTACTCTCTAGTCTACTCTCTCTCTCTGTCTCTCTCTCTCTCTCTCTCTCTCTCTCTCTCTATCTCCTCTCTCTCTCTGTCTCTCTCTCTCTCTCTCTCTCTCTCTCTCTCTCTCTCTCTCTCTCTCTCTCTCTCTCTCTCTCTCTATATCTCTCTCTCTCTCTCTCTCTCTCTCTCTTCTCTCCTCTCTCTCTCTGTCTCTCTCTGTCTCTCTCTCTCTCTCTCTCTCTCTCTCTCTCTCTCTCTCTCTCTCTCTCTCTGTCTCTCTCTCTCTCTCTGTCTCTCTCTCGCTCTTTCTCTCTCTCTCTCTCTCTCTCTCTCTCTCTCTCTCTCTCTCTCTCTCTCTCTCTGTCTCTCTCTCCCTCTCTCTCCCTCTCCCTCTCTCCCTCTCTCTCTCTCTCTCTCTCTCTCTCTCTCTCTCTCTCTCTCTCTCTCTCTCTCTCTCTCTCTCTCTCTCTCTCTCTCTCTCTCTCTCTCTCTCTCTCTCTCTCTCTCTCTCTCTCTCTCTCTCTCTCTCTCTCTCTCTCTCTCTCTCTCTCTCTCTCTCTCTCTCTCTCTCTCTCTCTCTCTCTCTCTCTCAATTCAATTTAAGGGCTTTATTGGCATGGGAAACGTGTGTTAACATTGCCAAAGCAAGTGAAGTAGATAGTAAACAAAAGTGAAATAAACAATAAATATTAACAGTAAACATTACACTCAGAAGTTTCAAAAGAATAAAGACATTTCAAATGTCATATTATGTATATATACAGTGTTGTAACAATGTGCAAATAGTTCAAGTACAAATGGGAAAATAAATAAACATAAATATGGGTTGTATTTACAATGGTGTTTGTTCTTCACTGGTTGCCCTTTTCTTGTGGCAACAGGTCACAAATCTTGCAGCTGTGATGGCACACTGTGGTTTTTCACCCAGTAGATAAGGGAGTTTATCAAAATTGGGTTTGTTTTCAAATTCTTTGTGGATCGCTGTAATCTGAGGGAAATATGTGTCTCTAATATGGTCATACATTTGGCAGGAGGTTAGGAAGTGCAGCTCAGTTTCCACCTCATTTTGTGGGCAGTGTGCACATAGCCTGTCTTCTCTTGAGAGCCAGGTCTGCCTACGGCGGCCTTTCTCAATAGCAAGGCTATGCTCACTGAGTCTGTACATAGTCAAAGCTTTCCTTAAGTTTGGGTCAGTCACAGTGGTCAGCTATTCTGCCACTGTGTACTCTCTGTTTAGGGCCAAATAGCATTCTAGTTTGCTCTGTTTATTTGTTTGTTCTTTCCAATGTGTCAAGTAATTCTCTTTTTGTTTTCTCATGATTTGGTTGGGTCTAATTGTGTTGTTGTTGTTGTTATTGTCCTGGGGCTGTGTGGGGTCTGTTTGTGTTTGTGAACAGAGCCCCAGGACAAGCTTACTTAGGGGACTCTTCTCCAAGTTCATCTCTCTGTAGGTGATGGCTTTGTTATGGAAGGTTTGGGAATCGCTTCCTTTTAAGTGGTTATAGAATTTAACGGCTCTTTTCTGGATTTTGATAATTAGCGGGTATTGGCCTAATTCTGCTCTGCATGCATTATTTGGTGTTTTACGTTGTACACGGAGGATGTTTTTGCAGAATTCTGCATGCAGAGTCTCAATTTGGTGTTTGTCCCATTTTGTGAATTCTTGGTTGGTGAGCGGAACCCAGACCTCAGAATCTCTCTCTCTCTCTCTCTCTCTCTCTCTCTCTCTCTCTCTGTCTCTCTCTCTCTGTCTCTCTCTCTCTCTCTCTCTCTCTCTCTCTCTCTCTTTCTCTATCCCTCTCTCTCTCTCTCTCTCTCTCTCTCTCTCTATCCCTCTCTCTCTCTCTCTCTCTCTCTCTCTCTCTCTCTCTCTCTCTCTCTCTCTCTCTCTCTCTCTCTCTCTCTCTATCCCCTCTCTCTCTCTCTTTCTCTGTCTTTCTCGTTCTCTGGCAACACTTTACTCTTCCTCCCCTGGAAAGTCCCAAAGAGGTACGGTCTAAATGTCAAAAAGCCTTTCTGGATGTTTTATATAAGAAGCCTTTGTGGATTTTACCTTTGATATAAGTAGCCTTTGATATAAGTTACTTTGTCCCCCTGTTTCCCTCTTCATTTACATTTACATTACATTTTAGTCATTTAGCAGACGCTCTTATCCAGAGCGACTTACAGGAGCAATTAGGGTTAAGTGCCTTGCTCAAGGGCACATTTACGTCATTTAGCAGACGCTCTTATCCAGAGCGACTACAAATTGGTGCATTCACCCTATAGCCAGTGGGATAACCACTTTACCATTATACTTTTTTTGGGGGGGGTAGAAGGATTACTTTATCCTATCCCAGGTGTTCCTTAAAGAGGTGGGGTTTCAAATGTCTCCGGAAGGTGGTGAGTGACTCCGCTGTCCTGGCGTCGTGAGGGGAGCTTGTTCCACCATTAGGGTGCCAGAGCAGCGAACAGCTTTGACTGGGCTGAGCGGGAACTATGCTTCCGCAGAGGAAGGGGAGCCAGCAGGCCAGAGGTGGATGAACGCAATGCCCTCGCCTGGGTGTAGGGACTGATCAGAGCCTGAAGGTACGGAGGTGCCGTTCCCCTCACTGCTCCATAGGCAAGCACCATGGTCTTGTAACGGATGCGAGCTTCAACTGGAAGCCAGTGGAGTGTGCGGAGGAGGGGGGTGACGTGAGAGAACTTGGGAAGGTTGAACACCAGACGGGCTGCGGCATTCTGGATGAGTTGTAGGGGTTTAATGGCACAGGCAGGGAGCCCAGCCAACAGCGAGTTGCAGTAATCCAGACGGGAGATGACAAGTGCCTGGATTAGGACCTGTGCCGCTTCCTGTGTAAGGCAGGGTCGTACTCTCCGAATGTTGTAGAGCATGAACCTGCAGGATCGGGTCACCGCCTTGATGTTGGCGGAGAACGACAGGGTGTTGTCCAGGGTCACGCCAAGGCTCTTCGCACTCTGGGAGGAGGACACAACGGAGTTGTCAACCGTGATGGCGAGATCATGGAACGGGCAGTCCTTCCCCGGGAGGAAGAGCAGCTCCGTCTTGCCAGGGTTCAGCTTGAGGTGGTGATCCGTCATCCATACTGATATGTCGGCCAGACATGCAGAGATGCGATTCGCCACCTGGTTATCTGAAGGGGGAAAGGAGAAGATTAGTTGTGTATCGTCAGCGTAGCAATGATAGGAGAGGCCATGTGAGGATATGACAGAGCCAAGTGACTTGGTGTATAGGGAGAAAAGGAGAGGGCCTAGAACTGAGCCCTGGGGGACACCAGTGGTGAGAGCACGTGGTGCGGAGACAGCTTCTCGCCACACCACTTGGTAGGAGCGACCGGTCAGGTAGGACGCAATCCAGGAGTGAGCCGCGCCGGAGATGCCCAGCTCGGAGAGGGTGGAGAGGGAGGATCTGATGGTTCACTGTATCAAAGGCAGCAGACAGGTCTAGAAGGACAAGAGCAGAGGAGAGAGAGTTAGCTTTAGCAGTGCGGAGAGCCTCCGTGACACAGAGAAGAGCAGTCTCAGTTGAATGACCAGTCCTGAAACCTGACTGGTTTGGATCAAGAAGGTCATTCTGAGAGAGATAGCAAGAGAGTTGGCTAAAGACGGCACGCTCAATAGTTTTGGAAAGAAAAGAAAGAAGGGATACTGGTCTGTAGTTGTTGACATCAGTGGGATCGAGTGTTGGTTTTTTGAGAAGGGGTGCAACTCTCGCTCTCTTGAAGGCGGAAGGGACATGGCCAGCGGTCAAGGATGAGTTGATCAGCGAGGTGAGGTAGGGGAGAAGGTCACCGGAGATGGTCTGGAGAAGAGAGGAGGGGATGGGGTCAAGCGGGCAGGTTGTTGGGCGGCCTGCAGTCACTAGTCGCAAGATTTTATCTGGAGAGAGAGGGGAGAAAGAAGTCAAAGCATAGGGTAGGGCAGTGTGAGCAGGACCAGCAGTGTCATTAGACTTAACAAACGAGGATCGGATGTCGTCAACCTTCTTTTCAAAGTGGTTGACAAAGTCATCCACAGAGAGGGAGGAGGGGGGGAGGATTCAGCAGTGAGGAGAATGTGGCAAAGAGCTTCCTAGGGTTAGAGGCAGATGCTTGGAATTTAGAGTGGTAGAAAGTGGCCTTAGCAGCAGAAACAGATGAAGAAAATGTAGAGAGGAGGGAGTGAAAAGATGCCAGGTCGGCAGGGAGTTTAGTTTTCTTCCATTTCCGCTCAGCTGCCCGGAGCTCTGTTCTGTGAGCTCGCAATGAGTCATCAAGCCACAGAGCCATTTAATGGCTGCCTGTTCTCTCTAGTCTACTCTATTCTACTCTCTAGTCTACTCTCTAGTCTACTCTCTCTCTCTCTCTCTCTCTCTCTCTCTCTCTCTCTCTCTCTCTCTCTCTCTCTCTCTCTCTCTCTCTCTCTCTCTCTCTGTCTCTGTCTCTCTCTCTCTCTCTCTCTCTGTCTCTCTCTCTCTCTCTCTGTCTCTCTCTCTCTCTCTCTCTCTCTCTCTCTCTCTCTCTCTCTCTCTCTCTCTCTCTCTCTCTTTCCTTTCTCTCTCTCTCTCTCTCTCTCTCTCTCTCTCTCTCTCTCTCTCTCTCTCTCTCTCTCTCTCTCTCTCTCTCTCTCTCTCTCTCTCTCTCTCTCTCTCTCTCTCTCTCTCTCTCTCTCTCTCTCTCTCTCTCTCTCTCTCTCTCTCTCTCTTTCTCTCTCTTTCTCTCTCTTTCTCGTTCTCTGGCAACACTTTACTCTTCCTCCCCTGGAAAGTCCCAAAGAGGCCTTTGTGGATTTTACCTTTGATATAAGTAGCCTTTGTGGATGGTTACTTTGTCCCCCTGTTTCCCTCTTCATTTAATGGCTGCCTGTTCTTTCTAGTCTACACTCTAGTCTACTCTCTATTCTACTCTCTAGTCTACTATCTATTCTACTCTCTAGTCTACTCTCTATTCTACTCTCTATTCTACTCTCTAGTCTACTCTCTAGTCTACTCTCTATTCTACACTCTAGTCTACTCTCTATTCTACTCTCTATTCTACTCTCTATTCTACTCTCTATTCTACTCTCTAGTCTACTCTCTATTCTACTCTATAGTCTACTCTCTATTCTACTTTCTATTCTACTCTCTAGTCTACTCTCTAGTCTACTCTCTATTCTACTCTATAGTCTACTCTCTATTCTACTCTCTATTCTACTCTCTATTCTACTCTCTAGTCTACTCTCTATTCTACTCTCTAGTCTACTCTCTATTCTACTCTCTAGTCTACTCTCTATTCTACTCTCTATTCTACTCTCTAGTCTACTCTCTATTCTACTCTCTAGTCTACTCTCTATTATACTCTCTATTCTACTCTCTATTATACTCTCTATTATACTCTCTAGTCTACTCTCTAGTCTACTCTCTATTCTACTCTCTATTCAACTCTCTATTCTACTCTCTATTCTACTCTATAGTCTACTCTCTATTCTACTCTCTAGTCTACTCTCTATTCTACTCTCTTGTCTACTCTCTATTCTACTCTCTATTCTACTCTCTATTCTACTCTCTAGTCTACTCTCTATTCTACTCTCTATTCTACTCTCTATTCTACTCTCTAGTCTACTCTCTATTCTACTCTCTAGTCTACTCTCTATTATACTCTCTATTCTACTCTCTATTCTACTCTCTATTCTACTCTCTATTATACTCTCTAGTCTACTCTCTATTCTACTCTCTATTCAACTCTCTATTCTACTCTCTATTCTACTCTATAGTCTACTCTCTATTCTACTCTCTATTCTACTCTAGTCTACTCTCTATTCTACTCTCTATTATACTCTCTATTCTACTCTCTAGTCTACTCTCTATTCTACTCTCTATTCTACTCTCTAGTCTACTCTCTATTCTACTCTCTAGTCTACTCTCTATTCTACTCTCTAGTCTACTCTCTATTCTACTCTCTAGTCTACTCTCTAGTCTACTCTCTATTCTACTCTATATTTTACTCTCTAGTCTACTCTCTATTCTACTCTCTATTCTACTCTATAGTCTACTCTCTATTCTACTCTCTAGTCTACTCTCTAGTCTACTCTCTATTCTACTCTCTATTCTACTCTCTATTCTACTCTCTAGTCTACTCTCTATTCTACTCTATAGTCTACTCTCTATTCTACTCTCTATTCTACTCTCTATTCTACTCTCTAGTCTACTCTCTATTCTACTCTCTATTATACTCTCTAGTCTACTCTATATTATACTATCTAGTCTACTCTCTATTCTACTCTCTAGTCTACTCTCTATTCTACTCTCTATTATACTCTCTAGTCTACTCTATATTATACTCTCTAGTCTACTCTCTATTCTACTCTCTATTCTACTCTCTATTCTACTCTCTAGTCTACTCTCTATTATACTCTCTATTCTACTCTCTATTCTACTCTCTATTCTACTCTCTAGTCTACTCTCTATTCTACTCTCTATTCTACTCTCTAGTCTACTCTCTATTCTACTCTATAGTCTACTCTCTATTCTACTCTCTATTCTACTCTCTATTCTACTCTCTAGTCTACTCTCTATTCTACTCTCTATTATACTCTCTAGTCTACTCTATATTATACTCTCTAGTCTACTCTCTATTCTACTCTCTAGTCTACTCTCTATTCTACTCTCTATTATACTCTCTAGTCTACTCTATATTATACTCTCTAGTCTACTCTCTATTCTACTCTCTATTCTACTCTCTATTCTACTCTCTAGTCTACTCTCTATTATACTCTCTATTCTACTCTCTATTCTACTCTCTATTCTACTCTCTAGTCTACTCTCTATTCTACTCTCTAGTCTACTCTCTATTCTACTCTATATTATACTCTCTAGTCTACTCTCTATTCTACTCTCTATTCTACTCTCTAGTCTACTCTCTAGTCTACTCTATATTATACTCTCTATTCTACTCTCTATTCTACTCTCTATTCTACTCTCTAGTCTACTCTCTAGTCTACTCTCTATTCTACTCTCTATTATACTCTCTATTCTACTCTCTATTCTACTCTCTAGTCTACTCTCTAGTCTACTCTCTATTCTACTCTATATTCTACTCTCTATTCTACTCTCTAGTCTACTCTCTATTCTACTCTCTATTCTACTCTCTAGTCTACTCTCTATTCTACTCTCTATTATACTCTCTAGTCTACTCTCTAGTCTACTCTCTAGTCTACTCTCTATTATACTCTCTATTCTACTCTCTATTCTACTCTCTAGTCTACTCTCTATTCTACTCTCTAGTCTACTCTCTATTCTACTCTCTATTCTACTCTCTATTCTACTCTCTATTCTACTCTCTATTCTACTCTCTAGTCTACTCTCATTGTCTTTTGTCTTTCATCTCTCACACATTGACCACACACACACACACACATACACACACACACACACACACAAACACACACAGACAGGCACACACACACACACACACAGCAAATGATAACACTGAGAGTGTTACATTTAACACTGGTCCAGTGTCTATGTGGGTCCACACTTTTCAGTATTAAATAACAAACTGCTTAGTGTTCATTTCCCTTAGGTAAGGGGAAATGATTCCTTAAGGTAAACCCAGGGCCCAGTTGCAAAAAAACATCTTAAGTGTTTCCCTTAAGGAATAACTTTCCCTTACCTAAGGGAATTGAACACTTTGCAGTATGTTACTTGTTTATGGGCGTTGCATAGAGCCCCTCACATATTTCCTTAGGTAAGGGCATAATTTAAGGGGTTTACAGTAGGTTGAAGACCTCTACAGCAGAAAGAGTCTCTGGTTACCATGGAGACAGCCTGATTCACTGACTAAAGGTCTTGTCAAAGAATTCACACATTAATTTTGTGAGATAGCAAAATAGAACTAATACTATCAACATTATTTGGATAATCAAATTGCTTCAGAGGGTAATGAACCACGTTTCTTGTAGTTACTTCAACTCGTTTCTATTACTTTCTAGCACGTCAAGCTAGTTTACAGAGTAGCTAACTACAGTAACTAGCCAGCTAGCTGTGTAGCCATGGATTGCGCACCTTCCATTGTTCAGTGAAGTAGCTAGCTACCCAGCTGGTGGATGTTTTCCTTTTGAAACCAGGACAGATGAAAGCAAATGCTTTTCAAATCCACAAATGCAGTTTACATTGATATCCATTACTGAATGAAGCAGTTAATCTACCTCAACGGCACCCTTAACTTTTCACTTCATTTAATGGCTTCAAATTCAAAAATGTTTTGTGCAACTGACTTAAAGTTAGGGAAACTTTAAGAGAAAATGTAAGCGGGAAAATAACTTCCGATGTTTTATGCAACAGGGCCCAAACATCTTAAGTGTTTCCCTTAAGGGTTTGCCTTAAGGAATAATCTCCCCTTATCTAAGGGAATTGTTTAAGGGCGTTGCATAGAACCCCTCAAATATGTCCTTATGACTAAGGGCGCGTTCGTAAATTTCACTCTGGCTATCTACTCCGATTTCAGAGCACTCTCATCTGAGTGTGCCGGAGCGCAGAATAACTGATGAATTTATGAACGCTCAAACACCCGTTGAATATGGCCGGTGTCAGTAAACATCGCCAAAAAAGCTTAATTAAATTGTTGCCAGCAGCACAGTTACAGTCACCAACGCTCTGGATAACATGAAAACAGCCTAACCAGCTCTGCGAGGGCGAGTAAAATGGTCAGAGTGAGGTGTTCTCTCATTTATGTCTGGAAGTAGCTAGCAAGCTAGCTAACTTTAGCCAGGGGTGCATTTGTAAATTCACTCTGGAGTGCCAGCGAGCGCTCAGAGTGCGCTCTGGGTGTTCGTAAATTCAGAGCGTTTTCGCTCTCAGAGCATTCAGAGCGCACACTGGCCGAGGAGTAGGGTTGATCCAAGGGTTCTGACATCACAACAGCAGTCAAACACCCAAGCTAACTGCTAATAGCTAACTGGCTAAAGTTGGCTACAACACCTCATTCTGACCATTTTACTCGCCCTAGCAGAGCTGGTTAGGCTGTTTTCATGTTATCCAGCAAGTTGGTGACTGTAACTGTGCTGCTGGCAACAATTTAATTACACTTTTTTGCCGAGGTTTACTGACACCGGCCATAGTCAACGGGTGTTGAGCGTTCGTAAATGTATCAGTTATTATGCGCTTTTGGCACACTCAGACGAGAGAGCTCTGAGTAGATAGCCAGAGGGAATATCCGAACGCACCCCAGTTAGCTTGGGTGCATGACTGCCGTTGTGAGGTCAGAACGGTTGGATCAACCCTACTCCCCGTTGTGCTCTCTGAATTTACCAACGGACAATCTGACAACGCTCTGAATTTACGAACGCCCAGAGCGCACTCTGAGCGCTCATCTTTGGCACTCCAGAGTGAATTTACAAATGCACCATAAATGTCTCCTCAAATAGATCGTTTTCATTTTGTGAGATAGCACAACAGAACTTCTACAATCAAGACAGGATAACAAAATTGCTTCAGAAGATAATAAACCACATTTCTTCTTTTTTTCTCAACTTGTTTATATTACTTTCTAGTAGCTATAGCTAACTAGCCAGCTAGCGTTGTAGCCATGGATTGTGCATTCCTTTGTTTAGCTAAGGAACGTTAGCTAGCTGTTTTTCTTTTGTAACCAGAGCAGATTAAAGTGACATTCACCTCCACACATGCTGTTTACGTTGGTATCCATACTGAATGAAAGCAGTTAATAACCCTTTAGAACCCGAACAGCCTTGTTTTTCTAACAATAATATCTGTGTCAGTATTGCTAAATTGACTTGCTAACAACCTGTCGTCGTATTCGCGTGGCTATTGTCATCAACCAGAAACAGGGTATGCTGTCATTTGACTTTTTAATTATTTTTTAAACGTTATGACTCAAAATGACAGCGCCAAAGCAGACATGACTTTTCACTGTGAAATAAGCTTTATCTATGTTGGTTGGTGATACGGATTCGCACATGTCCTTGCACTTTGAAAAGAGATGAGGTCGAGGTGAGTGAAATAAGTAAACAGCAGATATGTTTTTGTTGTTGTCGATGTTTGATGCTGTGAAACTTGGGGAAGAGCTAACAGATGAGCAAATCCTGTCACGTCATGATAGTTAACTTGGTTGGTATAGGCGAGCACATCACCGGACAGCGGTGGCGCTCTATTGATAGCGCGCTGTCTCATGGAAATAGTTGTTGAGCTGTATATAGTCAGCTAACTAGTTGGTTGTTTTGTCTCGTTTCTACCGATGCAATTCATAAGAAAACGGCCCAGCTGCTTGCTATAGCTAGCTAGCTAACTAGTTAGTCTGTCAGGCAAGAAACGTTGTGTGTACTGGTAAAGTTGGGCAGTGCTCACGACGCGTTAACCGCAGTTGGCTGTCACTTTCACTAGGTAGCCATACAGACAATCAGCTAACTAGCCACCGAAATGAAGGCTAGACTAATTTGTGTGTATTTGTTGAGCTTAGGTTAGGGTTTGTCATGTTTGCCAGGTACAGATATTCATAGTGTCACGATCGCTTACAGACGGGACGGACCAAGGCGCAGCGTGATATGCATACATGTTTATTATACCGAATAAACACAACGACAAAACAACAAACGAAACGAAACGTGAAGTCCAAGGTAGACACAAACAACATACCTCACACGGAACAAGATCCCACAACCCACTAGTGCCAATAGGCTGCCTAAGTATGGTCCCCAATCAGAGACAACGAGCTACAGCTGCCTCTGATTGGGAACCACACCGGCCAACATTGAAATAGACATACTAGATTCTACAACATAGAACTAACACAACAAGGAATACACACACCCTGACTCAACATATAAGCGTCCCCTGAGTCAGGGCGTGACAGTACCCCCCAAAGGTGCGGACGCCGACCTCGCAACATAAACATAACAGGGTAGGGGTTGGGTGGGCATTCCGCCTCGGAGGCGGATCCGGCTCCGGGCGTGACCACCACCTATTCTCTGCCTCCCTGTTCTGGTCTGGTTTGGACCTCGGCGCACTGCTTGCCCTCTCCTTCCTCCCACGAAGTACCAAGCCCTGTCTGGACCCTGGTGTGGGAGACCCCGAACCTGGAGAGGGGCTGACGTCTGGGTCTGGACTGGAACCGCTGACTGGAGCTGAACCCGACGACGGTGGAGCGAACTGCTCTGGCTCCGGAGTAGAGCCGCTGACCGGAGCTGGATCAGGCACCGGTGGAGCGGACTGCTCTGGCTCCGGAGTGGAGCCGCTGACCGGAGCTGGACTGGACCCCGGTGGAGCGGATTGCTCTGGCTCCGGAGTGGATAAGCTGACCGGAGCTGAACTAGGCACCGGTGGAGCGGACTGCTCTGGCTCCGGAGTGGAGCAGCTGACCGGTGCCGGACCAGGCACCGGTGGAACAGGCACGGGCCGTGCCGGGCTGGACACACGCACCACTGGTCTGGTGCAAGGAGCAGGCACGGGCCGGACCGGACTAGGAACACGCACCACTGGCTTGATGCGAGGAGCAGGAACGGGCCGGGCCGTGCTGGCGACGCGCACCACTGGCTTGGTGCGAGGAGCAGGAACAGGCCGGGCCGGACTGGCGACGCGCACCACTGGCTTGATGCGAGGAGCAGGAACAGGCCGGGCCGGGCTGGCGACGCGCACCACTGGCTTGGTGCGAGGGGCAGGAACAGGCCGGGCCTACAGCTACAGCTGCCTCTGATTGGGAACCACACCAGCCAACATTGAAATAGACATACTAGATTCTACAACATAGAACTAACACAACAAGGAATACACACACCCTGACTCAACATATAAGCGTCCCCTGAGTCAGGGCGTGACAGTATTCCTTGTTGTGTTAGTTCTATGTTGTAGAATCTAGTATGTCTATTTCAATGTTGGCCGGTGTGGTTCCCAATCAGAGGCAGCTGTAGCTCGTTGTCTCTGATTGGGGACCATATTTAGGCAGCCTATTGGCACTAGTGGGTTGTGGGATCTTGTTCCGTGTGAGGTATGTTGTTTGTGTACCTTGGACTTCATGTTTCGTTTCTTGTTTTGTCATTGTGTTTACAAGTCTAATAAACATGTATGCATATCACGCTGCGCCTTGGTCTGACCCGTCTGTAAACGAACGTGCCACATAGACTATACAGTGCCTCGTTTTCCTAGCATTTTACAGCTTAGCTGTCGTGTCAGGGTAGTAGATTCCCGCACAGTGGAGCTCATACGATGAGTTGTATATGTGTTTACATAGCCAGCTAACATGTTGCATGATTTGTCCCGTTTCTACCGATGCAATTCATTTGGAAACTGTCCCAGCTTTGTAACTAATCAGCTAACATTGGCAAACTCTGTAGTTAGTCTGTCAGGCAAGAAATCAAAGAGTTGATTGGAGGAGAGATGTTATATGGCTACAGTGGCAGGAAGAGGGGAGCCAAGAGTGTGGACCGAGCTGTAACTCATTTGAAAGCAGGTGAAGTTTGAAAGGGCACAGAGTGTAGGAATCTCCTTTGGGTGCTCTATCTGTTCTGTGCCACTTGGCAGTGATGGGGCCATGCTTCCAGAAGTTCCATGACATGTTGTAGCCTACATGCAAACACTAAAAGTGAAAATATGGATTTTGTCCTACACATCTTTTATCGTCTCTGAACAGTTGTTATGTTTCGTATCTTTTCTCTCTATCTTTTCTCTTAACTTAATTTAAGGGGGAAATTCACCTTAAAAATGTTTTGTGCAACTGACTTAGTTAAGGAAACTTTAAGGGAAAAGATAAGAGGAACATTAGCTGAAGGTGTTTTATGCAACCGGGTCATAAGTGATTCCCTTAAGGGTTTACCTTAAGGAATAATTTCCACTTACCTAAAGGAATTGTTTATGGGCGTTGCATAGAGCCCCTCAAACATTTCATTAGGTAAGGGGCGTAATCTAAGGGTTTTACTGTAGTTTGAAGGCATGTATGGCAAAAAAGAGTCTCTGGTTACCACGGAGATGACCTAATACACTGAATGAATGTCAAAGAGATCACATTTATTTTGTGATTGCAAAATATAACTTTTACATTCAAGACAGGAGAAACGAATGGATTCAGAACATAATAAGAGGTTTATTTTAGTTACTTTAACTACTTTTATCAACTTGTTTCTATTCCTTTCTAGCACGTCAAGCTAGCTTACAGAGTAGGTAGCTAGCAAGACAGCTAGCTTACAGAGTAGGTAGCTAGCAAGACAGCTAGCTTACAGAGTAGGTAGCTAGCAAGACAGCTAGCTTACAGAGTAGGTAGCTAGCAAGACAGCTAGCTTACAGAGTAGGTAGCTAGCAAGACAGCTAGCTTTGTAGGCATGGATTGTGCACCTTTCATTGTTTAGCTACCTAGCTTGCTGGTGGATGTTTTCTTTTTGAAACCAGGGCAGAGGAAAGCAACATTCACCTCCACAAATGCTGTTTAGATTGTTATACAGTACATACTGAATGAAGCAGTTAAGGGACCTCATGGGCACTCTTAAGTTTTTAATTGAATGGGAAAATGTTTTGTGCAACTGACTTAAAATTAAGAAACTTTAAAGGAAAAGATAAGGGTAAAATGTACTTAAGATGTTTTGTGCAACCGGGCCCAGGCCCTTAACTCTGTTGCTGCATGCTCATTCTCTCTCTCTCTCTCTCTCTCTCTCTCTCTCTCTCTCTCTCTCTCTCTCTCTCTCTCTCTCTCTCTCTCTCTCTCTCTCTCTCTCTCTCTCTCTCTCTCTCTCTCTCTCTCTCTCTCTCTCTCTCTCTCTCTCTCTCTCTCTCTCTCTCTCTCTCTCTCTCTCTCTCTCTCTCCCTCTCTTCTCTCTCTCTCTAGCATTCTACACAGAGCCTCACTTCACATTCCAGGCCCACCCCTCTAAAGTCACCTTCCTCTATGAGACTGAAGGTTACCCAGAACCAGAGGTCCGCTGGTTGGACCCGCATGGCCATAACCTCACCCATAACATCTCAGTGACCCAGTCCTCCAGGGCCCCGGGCCTGCTCCTTTCCCTCCGTACCCAGCTGGTGGTGCAGGCTGGAGGAGCAGTCAACTACACCTTCTCCCTGAGGAACCAGCTCCTGGATCAGGTCATAGAGAGGCCAGTGAGCTATGGTGAGCTGATGTCCACTGAATGGTTTGATTGAATACTTAATTGATTGATTAATGATAATAGTAATACTCTTTTAAGTTACATTTTAAAAAGCGTTATAAAAAAATATGAAAAAAAACAAACAGAAGAAAAACAATTAATGTTGAAAGCGGATTAATAAAATCAGGACAAAAAAACAACAATGAGACATATCTACAGTCCCCACTAGATTTGGGGAGGAGTAGGCCTAGTTATTATGTGGTCAGGAGTCCTTGTAATCTTATTGAGAAAGAAGCACACCTACAGATTGTTAATGCTGATTGACCTTCAAGATTACATTTTTTCCATAGCCCACAACAAATTACAGGGGAGTAGAATAGATGCTAGAACGGAAATTAGTAGTAATTTTATTTCTGTCACAATTCACAACTCCACAAGACACTACTACACACAGTCCATAGAGCAGCACCCCTGGAGCAGTTTGGGGGCTAAGTGCCTTGTTCAAGAGAACAACGGCAGTAGGTGACACCGGAAATACTGTGTGGTGCCCTGTACTGCTGCTGCGTTCCCATGAATCAATGGACTGTATAACTAGAATGATAGAAGCCACCTTTCGCCCATTCAGAGAACTGATGGGCATTGAACTGATTAGAGTAGGGATGTTAACCTGGACTACTGAGGGACCACGTTGTCTATGGAGACATGTTCAGTGTCTGAAACAGGGAGTGAAACGGGGAGATACTATCTGAACTTGTCCAACAAGAAACACTACTTTTCGATTGAACACGTTGATTTGAGCATCCCTGGACATTTGTAGCTTTGTATACTGAACAAAAAAATAAACGCAACATGCAATAATTTCAACGAAATACTCCTCAGTTTCATCAGCTGTCCGGGTGGCTGGTCTCAGATGATCCCGCAGGTGAAAAAGCCAGATATGGAGGTTCTGTGCTGTCATGGTTACACATGGTCTGCGGTTGTTAGGCCGGTTGGACGTACTGCCAAAATCTCTAAAATGACATTGAGAGAAATTGGTAATTGGCTTATGGTAGAGAAATTAACATTCAATTATCTTGGAACAGCTCTGGTGGACATTCCTGCAGTCAGCGTGCCAATTGCACACTCCCTCAAAACTTGAGATTCCCAGTATGAAATTTATGCACTCACTAATTGTAAGTCGCTCTGGATAAGAGCGTCTGCTAAATGACTAAAATGTCAATTGGATCACTAAAAAAAATATGCCACACCTGTCAGGTGGATGGATTATCTTGGCAAAGGAGAAATGCTCACTAATAGGGATGTAAATAAATTTGGGCACAAAATTGGAGAGAAATAAGCTTTTTGTGTGTATGGAAAATGTCTGTTGATCTTTTATTTCAGCTCATGAAACATGAGACCAACACTTTACATGGTGTGTTTATATTTCCTAGGAAACAGCTGTGCCTGTTTCCTAGGAAATATCCTAGGGAGTGATGATGTCGCCGGAGAAGATGGCTGCCGTTTTACAGCCCTCTAACCAATTGTACTATTATGTGTGTTTTTTCACATTATTTGTAATTTATTCTGTACATAATGTTTCTGCCATCGTCTCTTATAACCAAAAAGAGCTTCTGGATATCAGGACAGCGATTACTCACCTCGTATTGGACGAAGATTTTTTCTTCAACGAGGCGGCCGCGAAGGATATCCTACAGACACCCGACAAGGCCCAAATCCCCGTCATTCGCAGGAGAAAGAGACAGAGATATCGTGGACGTAGGTCGGGGTGCCTTGTAAGGATCCGACGGCGAGCGAGTAAACTGCCTCTTCCATCAATCCTATTAGCCAATCTTCAATCATTGGAAAATAAATTAGATGACCTACGATTACGCTTATCCTACCAACGGGACATTAAAAACTGTAATATCTTATGTTTCACCGAGTTGTGGCTGAACGACGACATGGACAACATACAGCTAGCGGGCTATACGCTACATCGGCAGGATAGAACGGCTGACTCCGGTAAGACAAGGGGTGGCGGTCTGTGTATATTTGTAAACAACAGCTGGTGCACAAAGTCAAATACTAAGGAAGTCTCGAGGTTTTGCCACACTATTTACCAAGAGAGTTTTCGTCTATATTTTTCATAGCTGTCTATTTACCACCACAAACCAATGCTGGCATTAAGATTGCACTCAATGAGCTGTATAAGGCCATAAGCAAAGGAAAACGCTCACCCAGAGGCAGCGCTCCTAGTGGCCGGGGACTTTAATGCAGGGAAACTTAAATCCGTCCTACCTCATTTCTACCAGCATGTTAAATGTGCAACCAGAGGAAAAAAAACTCTAGACCACCTTTACTCCACACACAGAGACTCATACAAAGCTCTCCCTCGCCCTCCATTTGGCAAATCTGACCATAACTCTATCCTCCTGATTCCTGCTTATAAGCAAAAACTAAAGCAGGAAGCACCAGTGACTTGGTTAATAAAAAAGTGGTCAGATGACGCAGATGCTAAGCTACAGGACTGTTTTGCTAGCACAGACTGGAACATGTTCTGGGATTCTTCAGATAGCATTGAGGAGTACACCACATCAGTCACTAGCTTCATCAATAAGTGCATCGATGATGTCGTCCCCACAGTGACTGTACGTACATACCCCAACCAGAAGCCATGGATTACAGGCAACATCCGCACTGAGCTAAAGGGTAGAGCTGCCGCTTTCAAGGAGCGGGACTCTAACCCGGACGCTTATAAGAAATCCCGCTATGCCCTCAGACGAACCATCAAACAGGCAAAGAGTCAATACAGGACTAAGATTGAATTGTACTACACGGCTCTGACGCTCGTCGGATGTGGCAGGGCTTGAAAACTATTACAGACTACAAAGGGAAGCACAGCCGCGAGCTGCCCAGTGACACAAGCCTACCAGATGAGCTAAACCACTTCTATGCTCGCTTCGAGGCAAGCAACACTGAAGCATGCATGAGAGCACCAGCTGTTCCGGATGACTATGTGATCATGCTCTCCGTAGCCGATGTGAGTAAGACTTTTAAGCAGGTCAACATTCACAAGGCCGCAGGGCCAGACGGATTACCAGGACGTGTACTCCGAGCATGTGCTGACCAACTGGCAAGTGTCTTCACCGACATTTTCAACATGTCCCTGACTGAGTCTGTAATACCAACATGTTTCAAGCAGACCACCATAGTCCCCGTGCCCAAGGACACTAAGATAACCTGCCTAAAGGACTACCGGCCCGTAGCACTGACGTCTGTAGCCATGAAGTGCTTTAAAAGGCTGGTCATGGCTCACATCAGCACCATTATCCCAGAAACCCTAGACCCACTCCAATTTGCATATCGCCCCAACAGATCACAGATGATGCAATCTCTATTGCACTCCACACTGCCCTTTCCCACCTGGACAAGAGGAACACCTACGTGAGAATGCTATTCATTGACTACAGCTCAGCGTTCAACACCATAGTGCCCTCAAAGCTCATCACTATGCTAAGGATCCTGGGACTAAACACCTCCCTCTGCAACTGGATCCTGGACTTCCTGACGGGCCGCCCCCAGGTGGTAAGAGTAGGTAACAACCTATCTTCCACGCTGATCCTCAACACGGGGGCCCCTCAGGGGTGCGTGCTCAGTCCCCTCCTGTACTCCCTGTTTACCCATGACTGCATGGCCAGGCACGACTCCAACACCATCATTAAGTTTGCAGACGACACAACAGTGGTAGGCCTGATCACTGACAACGATGAGACAGCCTATAGGGAGGAGGTCAGAGACCTGGCCGTGTGGTGCCAGGATAGCAACCTCTCCCTCAACGTGACCAAGACAAAGGAGATGATTGTGGACTACAGGAAAAAAAAGAGGACTGAGCACGCCCCCATTCTCATCGACGGGGCTGTAGTGGAACAGGTTGAGAGCTTCAAGTTCCTTGGTGTCCACATCACCAACAAACTATCATGGTCCAAACACACCAAAACAGTCGTAAAGAGGGCACGACAAAGCCTATTCCCCCTCAGGAGACTGAAAAGATTTGGCATGGGTCCTCAGATCCTCAAAAAGTTATACAGCTGCACCATCGAGAGCATCCTGACTGGTTGCATCACCGCCTGGTATGGCAACTGCTCTGCCTCCGACCGCAAGGCACTACAGAGGGTAGTGCGTACGGCCCTGTACATCACTGGGGCCAAGCTTCCTGCCATCCAGGACCTCTATACCAGGCGGTGTCAGAGGAAGGCCCTCAAAATTGTCAAAGACTCCAGCCACCCTAGTCATAGACTGTTCTCTCTGCTACCGCACGGAAAGCGGTACCGGAGCGCCAAGTCTAGGTCCAAAAGGCTTCTCAACAGCTTCTACCCCCAAGCCATTAGACTCCTGAACAGCTAAACATGGCTACCCAGACTATTTGCACCCCCACCCCATCTTTTTACGGTGCTGCTACTCTGTTCATTATTTATGCATAGTCACTTTAACTCTACCCACATGTACATATTATCTCAACTACCTCAACTAACCAGTACCCCCCTGTATATAGCCTCCCTACTGTTATTTTATTTTACTTCTGCTATTTTTTTCTCAACACTTTTTTGTTGTTGTTGTTGTTTTATTTTACTTTTTTATTAAGAAATAAATGCATTGTTGGTTAAGGGCTGTAAGTAAGCATTTCACAGTAATGTCTACACCTGTTGTATTCGGCGCATGTGGCAAATAAAATTTGATTTGATTTGATCATACTGTTTCTTAAAGGGGCAATCTGTTCAAACAATAACAAAGCAGTCATCTGCCCTTTTTTGGTAAATGGCTGAGGGGTGGGGATGGAGAAATGTGACCATTCTATAAAATTCATAGACAGAGCTATGGATGCAAAGACTGGCCATTCATGAGATCAAAAATATAGTTTTAAACATGTTTTGAATACAGTGTTTGTTTACCATTATATGTTTTACTAACATGGAATAAAGCAAGCTTACAGGGCCGTTTTATTTATTTAATTAACAAAGTTATGCAACACCCAAATCCCCTCTGTGAGAAAGTAACAGGTTGTGCCACCTGTAGCTGCAATGACTGCAACCAAATGCTTCCTGTAGTTGTTGACCAATCAGGAATTTTGGCCCACTCTTGCATGCAGAACTGCTTTAACTCAGCGACATTTGTGGGTTTTCAAGCATGAACTGATTGTGTCAAGTCCTACCACAACATCTCAATTGGGATTAGGTCAGGACTTTGACTAGGCCATTCCAAAACTTTAAATGTGTTGCTTTTTTAAACAATTTTCATGTAGACTTGATTGTGTGTTTTGGATCAATGTCTTGCTGCATCAACCAGCTGTGCTTCAGCTTCAGCTCACAGACGGATGGCCTGACATTCTCCTTTAGAATCCTCTGATACAGAGCAGAATTCATGGTTCCTTCTATTAAGGCAAGTCGTCCAGATCCTGAGGAAGCAAAGCATCTCTAAACCATCACCTGCTTGACTGTTGGTATGAGGTTCTTACTGTGGTCCTCTGTAGCTCAGCTGGTAGAGCACGGCGCTTGTAACGCCAAGGTAGTGGGTTCGATCCCCGGGACCACCCATACACAAAAAAAAAATGTATGCACGCACGACTGTAAGTCGCTTTGGATAAACGAGTCTGCTAAATGGCTTATTATTATACTGTGGGAATGCAGTGTTTGGTTTTCGCCAGACTTAATGGGACCAATCATCATGGAAGAGTGTGCCAAAGACAACAACTACAGGAAGCGTACCAGTAATTGAGCATAAGGGGGCAATTACTTTTTCACACAGGGGCATTGAGTGTTGCATAACTTTGTTTTCAGAAATAAGTGTGTACAGTGAGGGGGGAAAAGTATTTGATCCCCTGCTGATTTTGTACGTTTGCCCACTGACAAAGAAATGATCAGTCTATAATTGTAATGGTAGGTTTATTTGAACAGTGAGAGACAGAATAACAACAAAAAAATCCAGAAAAATGCATGTCAAAAATGTTATAAATTGATTTGAATTTTAATGAGGGAAATAAGTATTTGACCCCCTCTCAATCAGAAAGATTTCTAGCTCCCAGGTGTCTTTTATACAGGTAACGAGCTGAGATTAGGAGCACACTCTTAAAGGGAGTGCTCCTAATCTCAGTTTGTTACCTGTATAAAAGACACCTGTCCACAGAAGCAATCAATCAATCAGATTCCAAACTCTCTACCATGGCCAAGACCAAAGAGCTCTCCAATGATGTCAGGGACAAGATTGTAGACCTACACAAGGCTGGAATGGGCTACAAGACCATTGCCAAGCAGCTTGGTGAGAAGGTGACAACAGTTGGTGCGATTATTCGCAAATGGAAGAAACACAAAAGACCTGTCAATCTCCCTCGGCCTGGGGCTCCATGCAAGATCTCACCTCGTGGAGTTGCAATGATCATGAGAACGGTGAGGAATCAGCCCAGAACTACACGGGAGGATCTTGTCAATGATCTCAAGGCAGCTGGGACCATAGTCACCAAGAAAACAATTGGTAACACACTACGCCGTAAAGGACTGAAATCCTGAAGCGCCCTCAAGGTCCCACTGCTCAAGAAAGCACATATACAGGCCCGTCTGAAGTTTGCCAATGAACATCTGAATGATTCAGAGGAGAACTGGGTGAAAGTGTTGTGGTCAGATGAGACCAAAATCGAGCTCTTTGGCATCAACTCAACTCGCCGTGTTTGGAGGAGGAGGAATGCTGCCTATGACCCCAAGAACACCATCCCCACCGTCAAACATGGAGGTGGAAACATTATGCTTTGGGGGTGTTTTTCTGCTAAGGGGACAGGACAACTTCACCGCATCAAAGGGACGATGGACGGGGCCAGGAACCGTCAAATCTTGTGTGAGAACCTCCTTCCCTCAGCCAGGGCATTGAAAATGGGTTGTGGATGGGTATTCCAGCATGACAATGACCCAAAACACATGGCCAAGGCAACAGAGGAGTGGCTCAAGAAGAAGCACATTAAGGTCTGGAGTTGCCAAACGTCAGCCTCAAAACCTTAATGACTTGGAGAAGATCTGCAAAGAGGAGTGGGACAAAATCCGTCCTGAGATGTGTGCAAACCTGGTGGCCAACTACAAGAAACGTCTGACCTCTGTGATTGCCAACAAGGGTTTTGCCATGTCATGTTTTGCAGAGGGGTTTAATACTTATTTCCCTCATTAAAATGCAAATGAATTTATAACATTTTTGACATGCGTTTTTCTGGATTTTTTTGTTGTTATTCTGTCTCTCGCTGTTCAAATAAACCTACCATTAAAATTATAGACTGATCATGTCTTTGTCAGTTGGCAAACGTACAAAATCAGCAGGGGATCAAATACTTTTTTCCCTCACTGTAATTGTTGTGTGATTTGTTCACTCAGGTTCCCTTGATCTAATATTAGGTTTTGGTTGAAGATCTGATAACATTCAGTATCAAAAATATGCAAAAGTAGAGAAATTTAAAAGGGGGCAAGTACCTTTTCACGGAATTGTATATGTTGGGTTCTGATGGGGTAAGACTGTTGAACTAAGCTCATTAGGTATTTACAGTGCCTTCAGAATGTATTCACACACCTTGACTTTTTCCACATTTTGTTGTGTTACAAAGTGGGATTGAAATTGATTTAATATATATTTTTTGGTCAACGATCTACACAAAATACTCTGTGATGTCAAAGTGGAAGACAAATTCTAACATTTTTAAAAAATAAAAATAAAACACTATCTTGATGAGAAATATCTCATTTACATAAGTATTCAACCCCCTGAGTCAATACATGTTAGAATCACCTTTGGCAGCAATTACGGCTGTGAGTCTTTCTGGGTAAGTCTCTAAGAGCTTTGCACACCTGGATTGTACAATATTTGCACATTATTCTTTTAAAAATTGGTTGTTGATCATTGCTAGTCAGCCATTTTCAAGTCTTGCCATAGATTTTCAAGACGGTTTAAGTCAAAACTGTAACTAGGCCACTCAGGAACATTCAATGTCATCTTGGTAACCAACTCCAGTGTATATTTGGCTTTGTGTTTTAGGTTATTGTCCTGCTGAAAGGTGAATTTGTCTCCCAGTGTCTGTTGGAAAGCAGACTGAACCAGGTTTTCCTCTAGGAGTTTGCCTATGCTTAGCTATATTCCGTTTATTTTTATCATAAAAAACTACCTAGTCCTTGCCGATGACAAGCATACCCATAACATGATGCAGCCACCACCATGCTTGAAAATATGGAGAGTGGTACTCAGTGATGTGTTGTGTTGGATTTGCCCCAAACATAACACTTTGTATTCAGGACATAAATGTCATTTCTTTGCCAATTTCTTTGCAGTTTTACTTTAGTGCATTATTGCAAACAGGATGCATGTTTTGGAATATTTTTATTCTGTACAGGCTTCCTTGTTTTCACTGTGTCAATTAGGTTAGTATTGTGGAGTAACCACAATGTTGTTGATCCATCCTCAGTTTTCTCCTATCACAGCCATTCAACTCTGTAACTGTTTTAAAGTTACCATTGGCATCATAGTGAAATCCCTGATCGGTTTCCTTCCTCTTTAGCAACTGAGTTAGGAAGGACGCCTATGTCTTTGTAGTGACTGGGTGTATTGATACACTATCCAAAGTGTAATTAATAACTTCACCATGCTCAAAGGGATATTCAATGTCTGCTTTTATTTTTGATTTTTCATATACCAATAGGTGCCCTTCTTTGCGAGGCATTGGAAGACCTGCCTGGTCTTTGTGGACCTTACATATAATTTAATGTGTGGAGAGAGATGAGGTAGTCATTCAAAAATCATGTTAAACACTCTTTGAAACTTATTATGTGACTTGTTAAGCACATTTTCAGTCCAGAATTTATTTAGGCTAATAATGGCTGTACCAATCACATATTGTGATATTGCCACTTTAAGAAAAGAATATAGAATATAGGTCTAACTGAAACTAAACTGATCACTCTTGTTTAGAGTCAAAGGATTAATTAAACGTCAACAATGTTGGTAGTAAACAGTAGGGTGATGGGGTGTATCCAGAGATTACTGCTTCATTATGATGGATTGGTTTCTATGGGATATGTAGGGTGGGTGATGGGGTGTATCCAGAGATTACTGCTTCATTATGATGGATTGGTTTCTATGGGATATGTAGGGTGGGTGATGGGGTGTATCCAGAGATTACTGCTTCATTATGATGGATTGGTTTCTATGGGATATGTAGGGTGGGTGATGGGGTGTATCCAGAGATTACTGCTTCATTATGATGGATTGGTTTCTATGGGATATGTAGGGTGGGTGATGGGGTGTATCCAGAGATTACTGCTTCATTATGATGGATTGGTTTCTATGGGATATGTAGGGTGGGTGATGGGGTGTATCCAGAGATTACTGCTTCATTATGATGGATTGGTTTCTATGGGATATGTAGGGTGGGTGATGGGGTGTATCCAGAGATTACTGCTTCATTATGATGGATTGGTTTCTATGGGATATGTAGGGTGGGTGATGGGGTGTATCCAGAGATTACTGCTTCATTATGATGGATTGGTTTCTATGGGATATGTAGGGTGGGTGATGGGGTGTATCCAGAGATTACTGCTTCATTATGATGGATTGGTTTCTATGGGATATGTAGGGTGGGTGATGGGGTGTATCCAGAGATTACTGCTTCATTATGATGGATTGGTTTCTATGGGATATGTAGGGTGGGTGATGGGGTGTATCCAGAGATTACTGCTTCATTATGATGGATTGGTTTCTATGGGATATGTAGGGTGGGTGATGGGGTGTATCCAGAGATTACTGCTTCATTATGATGGATTGGTTTCTATGGGATATGTAGGGTGGGTGATGGGGTGTATCCAGAGATTACTGCTTCATTATGATGGATTGGTTTCTATGGGATATGTAGGGTGGGTGATGGGGTGTATCCAGAGATTACTGCTTCATTATGATGGATTGGTTTCTATGGGATATGTAGGGTGGGTGATGGGGTGTATCCAGAGATTACTGCTTCATTATGATGGATTGGTTTCTATGGGATATGTAGGGTGGGTGATGGGGTGTATCCAGAGATTACTGCTTCATTATGATGGATTGGTTTCTATGGGATATGTAGGGTGGGTGATGGGGTGTATCCAGAGATTACTGCTTCATTATGATGGATTGGTTTCTATGGGATATGTAGGGTGGGTGATGGGGTGTATCCAGAGATTACTGCTTCATTATGATGGATTGGTTTCTATGGGATATGTAGGGTGGGTGATGGGGTGTATCCAGAGATTACTGCTTCATTATGATGGATTGGTTTCTATGGGATATGTAGGGTGGGTGATGGGGTGTATCCAGAGATTACTGCTTCATTATGATGGATTGGTTTCTATGGGATATGTAGGGTGGGTGATGGGGTGTATCCAGAGATTACTGCTTCATTATGATGGATTGGTTTCTATGGGATATGTAGGGTGGGTGATGGGGTGTATCCAGAGATTACTGCTTCATTATGATGGATTGGTTTCTATGGGATATGTAGGGTGGGTGATGGGGTGTATCCAGAGATTACTGCTTCATTATGATGGATTGGTTTCTATGGGATATGTAGGGTGGGTGATGGGGTGTATCCAGAGATTACTGCTTCATTATGATGGATTGGTTTCTATGGGATATGTAGGGTGGGTGATGGGGTGTATCCAGAGATTACTGCTTCATTATGATGGATTGGTTTCTATGGGATATGTAGGGTGGGTGATGGGGTGTATCCAGAGATTACTGCTTCATTATGATGGATTGGTTTCTATGGGATATGTAGGGTGGGTGATGGGGTGTATCCAGAGATTACTGCTTCATTATGATGGATTGGTTTCTATGGGATATGTAGGGTGGGTGATGGGGTGTATCCAGAGATTACTGCTTCATTATGATGGATTGGTTTCTATGGGATATGTAGGGTGGGTGATGGGGTGTATCCAGAGATTACTGCTTCATTATGATGGATTGGTTTCTATGGGATATGTAGGGTGGGTGATGGGGTGTATCCAGAGATTACTGCTTCATTATGATGGATTGGTTTCTATGGGATATGTAGGGTGGGTGATGGGGTGTATCCAGAGATTACTGCTTCATTATGATGGATTGGTTTCTATGGGATATGTAGGGTGGGTGATGGGGTGTATCCAGAGATTACTGCTTCATTATGATGGATTGGTTTCTATGGGATATGTAGGGTGGGTGATGGGGTGTATCCAGAGATTACTGCTTCATTATGATGGATTGGTTTCTATGGGATATGTAGGGTGGGTGATGGGGTGTATCCAGAGATTACTGCTTCATTATGATGGATTGGTTTCTATGGGATATGTAGGGTGGGTGATGGGGTGTATCCAGAGATTACTGCTTCATTATGATGGATTGGTTTCTATGGGATATGTAGGGTGGGTGATGGGGTGTATCCAGAGATTACTGCTTCATTATGATGGATTGGTTTCTATGGGATATGTAGGGTGGGTGATGGGGTGTATCCAGAGATTACTGCTTCATTATGATGGATTGGTTTCTATGGGATATGTAGGGTGGGTGATGGGGTGTATCCAGAGATTACTGCTTCATTATGATGGATTGGTTTCTATGGGATATGTAGGGTGGGTGATGGGGTGTATCCAGAGATTACTGCTTCATTATGATGGATTGGTTTCTATGGGATATGTAGGGTGGGTGATGGGGTGTATCCAGAGATTACTGCTTCATTATGATGGATTGGTTTCTATGGGATATGTAGGGTGGGTGATGGGGTGTATCCAGAGATTACTGCTTCATTATGATGGATTGGTTTCTATGGGATATGTAGGGTGGGTGATGGGGTGTATCCAGAGATTACTGCTTCATTATGATGGATTGGTTTCTATGGGATATGTAGGGTGGGTGATGGGGTGTATCCAGAGATTACTGCTTCATTATGATGGATTGGTTTCTATGGGATATGTAGGGTGGGTGATGGGGTGTATCCAGAGATTACTGCTTCATTATGATGGATTGGTTTCTATGGGATATGTAGGGTGGGTGATGGGGTGTATCCAGAGATTACTGCTTCATTATGATGGATTGGTTTCTATGGGATATGTAGGGTGGGTGATGGGGTGTATCCAGAGATTACTGCTTCATTATGATGGATTGGTTTCTATGGGATATGTAGGGTGGGTGATGGGGTGTATCCAGAGATTACTGCTTCATTATGATGGATTGGTTTCTATGGGATATGTAGGGTGGGTGATGGGGTGTATCCAGAGATTACTGCTTCATTATGATGGATTGGTTTCTATGGGATATGTAGGGTGGGTGATGGGGTGTATCCAGAGATTACTGCTTCATTATGATGGATTGGTTTCTATGGGATATGTAGGGTGGGTGATGGGGTGTATCCAGAGATTACTGCTTCATTATGATGGATTGGTTTCTATGGGATATGTAGGGTGGGTGATGGGGTGTATCCAGAGATTACTGCTTCATTATGATGGATTGGTTTCTATGGGATATGTAGGGTGGGTGATGGGGTGTATCCAGAGATTACTGCTTCATTATGATGGATTGGTTTCTATGGGATATGTAGGGTGGGTGATGGGGTGTATCCAGAGATTACTGCTTCATTATGATGGATTGGTTTCTATGGGATATGTAGGGTGGGTGATGGGGTGTATCCAGAGATTACTGCTTCATTATGATGGATTGGTTTCTATGGGATATGTAGGGTGGGTGATGGGGTGTATCCAGAGATTACTGCTTCATTATGATGGATTGGTTTCTATGGGATATGTAGGGTGGGTGATGGGGTGTATCCAGAGATTACTGCTTCATTATGATGGATTGGTTTCTATGGGATATGTAGGGTGGGTGATGGGGTGTATCCAGAGATTACTGCTTCATTATGATGGATTGGTTTCTATGGGATATGTAGGGTGGGTGATGGGGTGTATCCAGAGATTACTGCTTCATTATGATGGATTGGTTTCTATGGGATATGTAGGGTGGGTGATGGGGTGTATCCAGAGATTACTGCTTCATTATGATGGATTGGTTTCTATGGGATATGTAGGGTGGGTGATGGGGTGTATCCAGAGATTACTGCTTCATTATGATGGATTGGTTTCTATGGGATATGTAGGGTGGGTGATGGGGTGTATCCAGAGATTACTGCTTCATTATGATGGATTGGTTTCTATGGGATATGTAGGGTGGGTGATGGGGTGTATCCAGAGATTACTGCTTCATTATGATGGATTGGTTTCTATGGGATATGTAGGGTGGGTGATGGGGTGTATCCAGAGATTACTGCTTCATTATGATGGATTGGTTTCTATGGGATATGTAGGGTGGGTGATGGGGTGTATCCAGAGATTACTGCTTCATTATGATGGATTGGTTTCTATGGGATATGTAGGGTGGGTGATGGGGTGTATCCAGAGATTACTGCTTCATTATGATGGATTGGTTTCTATGGGATATGTAGGGTGGGTGATGGGGTGTATCCAGAGATTACTGCTTCATTATGATGGATTGGTTTCTATGGGATATGTAGGGTGGGTGATGGGGTGTATCCAGAGATTACTGCTTCATTATGATGGATTGGTTTCTATTGGATATGTAGGGTGGGTGATGGGGTGTATCCAGAGATTACTGCTTCATTATGATGGATTGGTTTCTATGGGATATGTAGGGTGGGTGATGGGGTGTATCCAGAGATTACTGCTTCATTATGATGGATTGGTTTCTATTGGGATATGTAGTGTGGGTGATGGGGTGTATCCAGAGATTACTGCTTCATTATGATGGATTGGTTTCTATGGGATATGTAGGGTGTGTGATGGGGTGTATCCAGAGATTACTGCTTCATTATGATGGATTGGTTTCTATGGGATATGTAGGGTGGGTGATGGGGTGTATCCAGAGATTACTGCTTCATTATGATGGATTGGTTTATATGGGATATGTAGGGTGGGTGATGGGGTGTATCCAGAGATTACTGCTTCATTATGATGGATTGGTTTCTATGGGATATGTAGGGTGGGTGATGGGGTGTATCCAGAGATTACTGCTTCATTATGATGGATTGGTTTCTATGGGATATGTAGGGTGGGTGACGGGGTGTATCCAGAGATTACTGCTTCATTATGATGGATTGGTTTCTATGGGATATGTAGGGTGGGTGATGGGGTGTATCCAGAGATTACTGCTTCATTATGATCAAATCAAATCAAATCAAATTTTATTGGTCACATGCGCCGAATACAACAGGTGCAGACATTGCAGTGAAATGCTTACTTACAGCCCTTAACCAACAGTGCATTTATTTTAAACAAAAAAAGTAAGAATAAACAACAACAAAAAAAGTGTTGAGAAAAAAAGAGCAGAAGTAAAATAAAGTGACAGTAGGGAGGCTATATATACAGTAAAATAAAGTGACAGTAGGGAGGCTATATATACAGGGGGTACCGTTGCAGAGTCAATGTGCGGGGGCACCGGGCTAGTTGAGGTAGTTGAGGTAATATGTACATGTGGGTAGAGTTAAAGTGACTATGCATAAATACTTAACAGAGTAGCAGCAGCGTAAAAGGATGGGGTGGGGGGCAGTGCAAATAGTCTGGGTAGCCATGATTAGCTGTTCAGGAGTCTTATGGCTTGGGGGTAGAAGCTGTTGAGAAGTCTTTTGGACCTAGACTTGGCACTCCGGTACCGCTTGCCGTGCGGTAGCAGAGAGAACAGTCTATGACTAGGGTGGCTCGAGTCTTTGACAATTTTGAGGGCCTTCCTCTGACACCGCCTGGTATAGAGGTCCTGGATGGCAGGGAGCTTTGCCCCAGTGATGTACTGGGCCGTACGCACTACCCTCTGTAGTGCCTTGCGGTCAGAGGCCAAGCAGTTGCCATACCAGGCGGTGATGCAACCAGTCAGGATGCTCTCGATGGTGCAGCTGTAGAATTTTTGAGGATCTGAGGACCCATGCCAAATCTTTTTAGTCTCCTGAGGGGGAATAGGCTTTGTCGTGCCCTCTTCACGACTGTCTTGGTGTGTTTGGACCATGATAGTTCGTTGGTGATGTGGACACCAAGGAACTTGAAGCTCTCAACCTGTTCCACTACAGCCCCGTCGATGAGAATGGGGCGTGCTCAGTCCTCTTTTTTTCCTGTAGTCCACAATCATCTCCTTTGTCTTGGTCACGTTGAGGGAGAGGTTGTTGTCCTGGCACCACACGGCCAGATCTCTGACCTCCTCCCCTATAGGCTGTCTCATCGTTGTCGGTGATCAGGCCTACCACTGTTGTGTCGTCGGCAAACTTAATGATGGTGTTGGAGTCGTGCCTGGCCATGCAGTCATGGGTGAACAGAGAGTACAGGAGGGGACTGAGCACGCACCCCTGAGTGGCCCCCGTGTTGAGGATCAGTGTGGCAGATGTGTTGTTACCTACCCTTACCACCTGGGGGCGGCCCGTCAGGAAGTCCAGGATCCAGTTGCAGAGGGAGGTGTTTAGTCCCAGGATCCTTAGCTTAGTGATGAGCTTAGAGGGCACTATGGTGTTGAATGCTGAGCTGTAGTCAATGAATAGCATTCTCACGTAGGTGTTCCTCTTGTCCAGGTGGGAAAGGGCAGTGTGGAGTGCGATAGAGATTGCATCATCTGTGGATCTGTTGGGGCGGTATGCAAATTGGAGTGGGTCTAGGGTTTCTGGGATTATGCTGTTGATGTGAGCCATGACCAGTCTTTCAAAGCACTTCATGGCTACAGACGTCAGTGCTACGGGTCGGTAGTCATTTAGGCAGGTTATCTTAGAGTTCTTGGGCACGGGGACTATGGTGGTCTGCTTGAAACATGTTGGTATTACAGACTCAGTCAGGGACATGTTGAAAATGTCAGTGAAGACACTTGCCAGTTGGTCAGCACATGCTCGGAGTACACGTCCTGGTAATCCGTCTGGCCCTGCGGCCTTGTGAATGTTGACCTGCTTAAAAGTCTTACTCACATCGGCCACGGAGAGCGTGATCACACAGTCATCCGGAACAGCTGGTGCTCTCATGCATGCCTCAGTGTTGCTTTCCTCGAAGCGAGCATAGAAGTGGTTTAGCTCGTCTGGTAGGCTTGTGTCACTGGGCAGCTCGCGGCTGTGCTTCCCTTTGTAGTCTGTAATAGTTTTCAAGCCCTGCCACATCCGACGAGCGTCAGAGCCAGTGTAGTATGATTCAATCTTAGACCTGTATTGACTCTTTGCCTGTTTGATGGTTCGTCGGAGGTCATAGCGGGATTTCTTATAAGCGTCCGTGTTAGAGTCCCGTTCCTTGAAAGCGGCAGCTCTACCCTTTAGCTCAGTGCGGATGTTTCCTGTAATCCATGGCTTCTGGTTGGGGTATGTACGTACGGTCACTGTGGGGACGACATCATCGATGCACTTATTGATGAAGCCAGTGACTGATGTGGTGTACTCCTCAATGCTGTCTGAAGAATCCCGGAACATGTTCCAGTCTGTGCTAGCAAAACAGTCCTGTAGCTTAGCATCTGCGTCATCTGACCACTTTTTTATTAACCGAATCACTGGTGCTTCCTGCTTCAGTTTTTGCTTATAAGCAGGAATCAGGAGGATAGAGTTATGGTCAGATTTGCCAAATGGAGGGCGAGGGAGAGCTTTGTATGCGTCTCTGTGTGTGGAGTAAAGGTGGTCTAGAGTTTTTTTCCCTCTGGTTGCACATTTAACATGCTGGTAGAAATTAGGTAGAACAGATTTAAGTTTCCCTGCATTAAAGTCCCCGGCCACTAGGAGCGCTGCATCTGGATGAGCGTTTTCCTGTTGATTAATGGCCTTGTACAACTCATTCAGTGCAATCTTAATGCCAGCATTGGTTTGTGGTGGTAAATAGACAGCTATGAAAAATATAGATGAAAACTCTCTTGGTAAATAGTGTGGTCTACAGCTTATCATAAGATACTCTACCTCAGGCGAGCAAAACCTCGAGACTTCCTTAGTATTTGATTTTGTGCACCAGCTGTTGTTTACAAATATACAGAGACCGCCACCCCTTGTCTTACCAGAGTCAGACGTTCTGTCCTGCCGATGTAGCGTATAGCCTGCTAGCTGAATGTTATCATTGTTGTCGTTCAGCCACGACTCCGTGAAACATAAGATATTACAGTTTTTAATGTCCCGTTGGTAGGATAACCGTAATCTTAAATCGTCCATTTTATTCTCAAAAGCTTGAACGTTGGCTAATAGGATTGATGGGAGAGGCAGTTTACTCGCTCGCCGTCGGATCTCTACAAGGCACCCGGATCTGCGTCCGCGATATCTCCGTCTCTTCCTCACGCGAATGACGGGGATCTGGGCCTTGTCGGGTGTCTGTAGGATATCCATCGCGACCGCCTCGTTGAAGAAAAAAATCTTCGTCCAATGCGAGGTGAGTAATCGCTGTCCTGATATCCAGAAGCTCTTTTTGGTTATAAGAGACGATGGCAGAAACATTATGTACAAAATAAATTACAAATAACGCGGAAAAACACACATAATAGTACAATTGGTTAGAGGGCTGTAAAACGGCAGCCATCTTCTCCGGCGCTGTTCTTCTATCTGATGGATTGGTTTCTATGGGATATGTAGGGTGGGTGATGGGGTGTATCCAGAGATTACTGCTTCATTATGATGGATTGGTTTCTATGGGATATGTAGGGTGGGTGATGGGGTGTATCCAGAGATTACTGCTTCATTATGATGGATTGGTTTCTACGGGATATGTAGGGTGGGTGATGGGGTGTATCCAGAGATTACTGCTTCATTATGATGGATTGGTTTCTATGGGATATGTAGGGTGGGTGACGGGGTGTATCCAGAGATTACTGCTTCATTATGATGGATTGGTTTCTATGGGATATGTAGGGTGGGTGACGGGGTGTATCCAGAGATTACTGCTTCATTATGATGGATTGGTTTCTATCATTTACATTTACATTTAAGTCATTTAGCAGACGCTCTTATCCAGAGCGACTTACAAATTGGTGCATTCACCCTATAGCCAGTGGGGGGGAAGGATTACTTCATCCTATCCCAGGTATTCCTTAAAGAGGTGGGGTTTCAAATGTCTCCGGAAGGTGGTGAGTGACTCCGCTGTCCTGGCGTCGTGAGGGAGCTTGTTCCACCATTGGGGTGCCAGAGCAGCGAACAGTTTTGACTGGGCTGAGCGGGAACTATGCTTCCGCAGAGGAAGGGGAGCCAGCAGGCCAGAGGTGGATGAACGCAATGCCCTCGTTTGGGTGTAGGGACTGATCAGAGCCTGAAGGTACGGAGGTGCCGTTCCCCTCACTGCTCCATAGGCAAGCACCATGGTCTTGTAACGGATGCGAGCTTCAACTGGAAGCCAGTGGAGTGTGCGGAGGAGGGTGGCGTGGAGAGAACTTGGGAAGGTTGAACACCAGACGGGCTGCGGCATTCTGGATGAGTTGTAGGGGTTTAATGGCACAGGCAGGGGAGCCCAGCCAACAGCGAGTTGCAGTAATCCAGACGGGGAGATGACAAGTGCCTGGATTAGGACCTGTGCCGCTTCCTGTGTAAGGCAGGGTCGTACTCTCCGAATGTTGTAGAGCATGAACCTGCAGGATCGGGTCACCGCCTTGATGTTAGCGGAGAACGACAGGGTGTTGTCCAGGGTCACGCCAAGGCTCTTCGCACTCTGGGAGGAGGACACAACGGAGTTGTCAACCGTGATGGCGAGATCATGGAACGGGCAGTCCTTCCCGGGAGGAAGAGCAGCTCCGTCTTGCCAGGGTTCAGCTTGAGGTGGTGATCCGTCATCCATACTGATATGTCGGCCAGACATGCAGAGATGTGATTCGCCACCTGGTTATCAGAAGGGGGAAAGGAGAAGATTAGTTGTGTATCGTCAGCGTAGCAATGATAGGAGAGGCCATGTGAGGATATGACAGAGCCAAGTGACTTGGTGTATAGGGAGAAAAGGAGAGGGCCTAGAACTGAGCCCTGGGGGACACCAGTGGTGAGAGCACGTGGTGCGGAGACAGCTTCTCGCCACGCCACTTGGTAGGAGCGACCGGTCAGGTAGGACGCAATCCAGGAGTGAGCCGCACCGGAGATGCCCAGCTCGGAGAGGGTGGAGAGGAGGATCTGATGGTTCACAGTATCAAAGGCAGCAGACAGGTCTAGAAGGACAAGAGCAGAGGAGAGAGAGTTAGCTTTAGCAGTGCGGAGAGCCTCCGTGACACAGAGAAGAGCAGTCTCAGTTGAATGACCAGTCCTGAAACCTGACTGGTTTGGATCAAGAAGGTCATTCTGAGAGAGATAGCAAGAGAGTTGGCTAAAGACGGCACGCTCAATAGTTTTGGAAAGAAAAGAAAGAAGGGATACTGGTCTGTAGTTGTTGACATCAGTGGGATCGAGTGTTGGTTTTTTGAGAAGGGGTGCAACTCTCGCTCTCTTGAAGACGGAAGGGACATGGCCAGCGGTCAAGGATGAGTTGATCAGCGAGGTGAGGTAGGGGAGAAGGTCACCGGAGATGGTCTGGAGAAGAGAGGAGGGGATGGGGTCAAGCGGGCAGGTTGTTGGGCGGCCTGCAGTCACTAGTCGCAAGATTTTATCTGGAGAGAGAGGGGAGAAAGAAGTCAAAGCATAGGGTAGGGCAGTGTGAGCAGGACCAGCAGTGTCATTAGACTTAACAAACGAGGATCGGATGTCGTCAACCTTCTTTTCAAAGTGGTTGACGAAGTCATCCACAGAGAGGGAGGAGGGGTGGGGGGGTGGGGGGGAGGATTCAGCAGTGAGGAGAATGTGGCAAAGAGCTTCCTAGGGTTAGAGGCAGATGCTTGGAATTTAGAGTGGTAAAAAGTGGCCTTAGCAGCAGAAACAGATGAAGAAAATGTAGAGAGTAGGGAGTGAAAAGATGCCAGGTCGGCAGGGAGTTTAGTTTTCTTCCATTTCCGCTCCGCTGCCCGGAGCTCTGTTCTGTGAGCTCGCAATGAGTCATCAAGCCACGGAGCTGGAGGGGAGGACCGAGCCGGCCGGGAGGATAGGGGACACAGGGAGTCAAAGGATGCAGAAAGGGAGGAGAGGAGGGTTGAGGAGGCAGAATCAGGAGATTGGAGGGAGAAGGATTGAGCAGAGGGAAGAGATGATAGGATGGAAGAGGAGAGAGTAGTGGGAGAGAGAGAGCGAAGGTTGCGGCGGCGCATTACCATCTGTGTAGGGGCAGAGTGAGTAGTGTTGGAGGAGAGCGAGAGAGAAAAGGATACAAAGTAGTGGTCGGAGACATGGAGGGGAGTTGCAGTGAGATTAGTAGAAGAGCAACATCTAGTAAAGATGAAGTCAAGCGTATTGCCTGCCTTGTGAGTAGGGGGGACGGTGAGAGGGTGAGGTCAAAAGAGGAGAGGAGTGGAAAGAAGGAGGCAGAGAGAAATGAGTCAAATGTAGACGTAGGGAGGTTGAAATCCCCCAAAACTGTGAGGGGTGAGCCATCCTCAGGAAAGGAACTTATCAAGGCGTCAAGCTCATTGATGAACTCTCCAAGGGAACCTGGAGGGCGATAGATGACAAGGATATTAAGCTTAAATGGGCTAGTGACTGTGACAGCGTGGAATTCAAATGAGGAGATAGACAGATGGGTTAAGGGAAAAATTGAGAATGACCACTTGGGAGAGATGAGGATTCCTGTGCCACCACCCCTCTGACCAGATGCTCTCGGGGTATGCGAGAACACATGGTCAGACGAGGAGAGAGCAGTAGGAGTAGCAGTGTTTTCAGTGGTAATCCATGTTTCCGTCAGCGCCAGGAAGTCGAGGGACTGGAGGGTAGCATAGGCTGGGATGAAGTCAGCCTTGTTGGCGGCAGAACGGCAGTTCCAGAGGCTGCCTGAGACCTGGAACTCCAGGTGTGTGGTGCGTGCAGGGACCACCAGGTTAGAGAGGCAGCAGCCACGCGGTGTGAGGCGTTTGTGTAGCCTGTGCGGAGAGGAGAGAACAGGGATAGGCAGAGGCATAGTTGACAGGCTGCAGCAGATGGCTACAATAATGCAGAGGAGATCGGAATGAAATGAACTAAACATCTGGGAAAGGAGAGAGCATGCCTCCCTCACCAAAAAAATATAACTCTCCCAACTTCCACCTCAGAAACTATAATTGTTTCACTGAACCACCCGAATAAAACTCTCCCAACTTCCACTTTAGAAATTAGAATTGTTGTAAACTACAGCAGACTGTTATCAGTAGCTGTAATTAAGTACAGCAGCTACCAACCACCTAACGTTAATGCCTCGGATAATGAGGTTAGAAAAACAGCTGAATGGTGGCATCTAGCTGGCTCAATCACAGGTACTCTTAAGCATGAAATAACATTGGAAACAACTAACCACAGTTGCTAAAAGTTACCAGTAGCTACCCGCTAGCTAGCTAGCTTTGTTGGTCCAAGTAGTGGGTAAGCTAGCCTCGTGCTTCGCCGGGGTCTGCCGAATACAATACTTACCTACAATAATTACCTACAATAACCTACAATAACTACCTGAGTAAACTACCTATAATACCTAACTACAATACCTACCTACAATCTATGGGATATGTAGGGTGGGTGATGGGGTGTATCCAGATATTACTGCTTCATTATGATGGATTGGTTTCTATGGGATATGTAGGGTGGGTGACGGGGGGTATCCAGATATTACTGCTTCATTATGATGGATTGGTTTCTATGGGATATGTAGGGTGGGTGACGGGGTGTATCCAGAGATTACTGCTTCATTATGATGGATTGGTTTCTATGGGATATGTAGGGTGGTTGATGGGGTGTATCCAGAGATTACTGCTTCATTATGATGGATTGGATTCTATGGGATATGTAGGGTGGGTGATGGGGTGTATCCAGAGATTACTGCTTCATTATGATGGATTGGTTTTTATGGGATATGTAGGGTGGGTGATGGGGTGTATCCAGAGATTACTGCTTCATTATGATGGATTGGTTTCTATGGGATATGTAGGGTGGGTGATGGGGTGTATCCAGAGATTACTGCTTCATTATGATGGATTGGTTTCTATGGGATATGTAGGGTGGGGGATGGGGTGTATCCAGAGATTACTGCTTCATTATGATGGATTGGTTTCTATGGGATATGTAGGGTGGGGGATGGGGTGTATCCAGAGATTACTGCTTCATTATGATGGATTGGAACATATCTGGGATCTTTTATTTCAGCTCACGAAACAGGGGACCAACACTTTACATGTTGCGTTCATATTTTTGTTCAGTATATAAATATGGCTTCAAAATGTTGAAAATCGGATTTCCCCCCTAGCTGATCAGTGTCTGCAGCCGGCTCGGATCATAGTGTAATGAAACAGACAGGGAGAGTTCGTTCGTCTGTGGTGGTCGGCGAACCCTCAACCTTCTAGTCCATAGCCCTGCGTGGCATCGACTGTGCCACAAATGCTGAAGTGGTCAAGTCGATATCAGCGTTTATAAACACAGGGTTGCTACAGTCTTTGCTATTTGTGTGGGGTGGGGGAGGGGGTGAATAGTTATGCACGCTCAAGTTTTCTGTTTTTTTTTGTCTTATTTCTTGTTTGTTTCACAATAAAAAATATTTTGCATCTTCAAAGTGGTAGGCATGTTGTGTAAATCAAATGATACAAACCCCCCCCCCAAATTTTTTTTATTTATTACAGGTTGTAAGGCAACAAAATAGGGACAATTCCAAGGGTGGTGAATACTTTCGCATATTTTGTGTGTGACGTCATCACGTCCAGCTGATTTAATCGACAGAAGATGGTTGAATGGAAACGCACCAATCGTCACATCTATTTTCTATGCAAACTTTCTAAACGTCAACAAAAAAAATGGAAACATAGATACTGTCACCCTTGGGCGAAGAGTGAATTTCCTATTTGGCTACTGGTTAAGATGCCTGGTTCCTCCTGTGGGAGACTGGGGTTCAGACCCAACCTGTGACACTGAGTCAAGCCGAGACAATATTCCATGCCAACTATTGCGTGACATGTCTGACAAACATTTACTCTGGAATAAGCTAATCCTTTAATGTAGGGGCTGAGCAGTGTTTACAACACATAAATTACCCACACCCTACCATGGGAACATCCAGGCCAATGTAATTATCTCTCAACCGCAACCTATTATTAGAAAGAGGAACCTAAATCCCCTGATGTTGCGTGTGTCCGTCTGTCCCAGGGCCGGGAGGCTGGGTTGAAAATAGAAAGCAAGTTCTTTACAGAATTCTATAACTGTAACTGTAGCTAGGGAACGTAGCTAGCTACACCACATGGCCAGAAGTATGTGGACACCTGCTCGTCGAACATCTCATTCCAAAATCATGGGCATTGATATGGAGTTGGTCCCCCCCCCCTTTTCTGCTATAACAGCCTCCACACTTCTGGGAAGTCTTTCCACTGAATGTTGGAACATTGCTGCGGGGACTTGCTTCCATTCAGCTACAAGAGCGTCAGTGAGGTCGGGCGCTGATGTTGGGCGATTAGGCCTGGCTCGCAGTCAGTGTTCCAATTCATCCCAAAGGTGTTCGATGGGGTTGAGATCAGGGCTCTGTGCACGCCAGTTAAGTTCTTCCACACTGATCTCGACAAACCATTTCTGTATGGACCTCGCTTTGTGCATGGGGGCATTGTCAGGCTGAAACAGGAAAGGACCTTCCCCAAACTGTTGCCACAAAGTTGGAAGCACACAATCATCTAGAATGTCATTGTATGCAGTAGCGTTAAGATTTCCCTTCACTGGAACTAAGGAGCCCGAACCATGAAAAACAGACCCTTATTTCTCCTCCACCAGACTTTATAGTTGGCACTATGCATTCGGGCAGGTAGCGTTCTCCTGGTATCCGCCAAACCCAGATTCGTCCCTCGGACTGCCAGATGGTGAAGCGTGATTCATCACTCCACTGCTCCAGAGTCCAATGGCGGCGAGCTTTACACCACTCCAGCCGATGCTTGGCATTGCACATGGTGATCTTAGGCTTTTGTGTGGCTGCTCGGCCATGGAAACCCATTTCATAAAGCTCCCGACAAACAGTTATTATGCTGATGTTGCTTCCAGAGGCAGTTTGGAACTCGGTAGTGAGTGTTGCAAACGAGGACAGACGATTATTACGTGCCACACACTTCAGCATTCGGCGGTCCCGTTCTTTGAGCTTGTGTGGCTTCCACTTCGCGGCTGAGCCATTGTTGCTCCTAGACATTTCCACTTCACAATAATAGCACTTACAGTTGACCGGGGCAGCTCTAGCAGGGCAGAAATTTGACGAACTGACTTGTTGGAAAGGTGGCATCCTATGATGGTGCCACATTGAAAGTCACTGAGCTCTTCAGTAAGGCCATTCTGCAGCCAATGTTTTTCTATGGCGATTGAATGCTATGTTAGATTTTATACACCTGTCAGCAACAGGTGTGGCTGTAATAGCTAAATCCGCTAATTTGAAGGGGTGTCCACATACTTTTGTGTGTGTGTATATATATATATATATATATATATATATATATATATATATATATATATATATATATATATATATATATATTCAGACCCCTTGAGAAATACCTTATTTAAATTAGTATTCAGACCCTTTGCTATCAGACTCGAAATTGAGCTCAGGTGCATCCTGTTTCCATTGATCATCCTTGATGTTTCTACAACTTGAATGGAGTCCACCTATGATAAATTCAATTGATTGGACATAATTTGGAAAGGTTGCTAAGCTTTTACCGTCATACCCAAGAAGACTCAAGGCTGGTTTTTGCTCTGACATGCACTGTCAACTGTGGGACCTTATATAGACAGGTATGTGCTTTTCCAATCATGTCCAATCAATTGAATTTACCACAGGTGGACTCCAATCAAGTTGTAGAAACATCTCAAGGATGATCAATGGAAACAGGATGCACCGGAGCTCAATTTTCGAGTCTCATAGCAAAGGGTCTGAATACTTATGTAAATAAGGTATTACTGTTTATTTATTTTCAATAAATGTGCAAACATTTCTAAAAACCTGTTTTCGCTTGTGTGATGGGTGATTTGAAGGAGTCAGACACTGGCGCTGTCATCCTCCACTCTACCGCTCCATCAGCACATGATCCGAGTCAGGTGGGGTTGGAACGGGCAGACCCCCTCCAGGACGTCCTCTGGCCGCCAGCAGATTGTCCAAGCGGATGGCCATGTCCACCAGTTGATTGAAGGACAACATGGTGTCCCGGCAGGCTAGCTCCCTTCGGACGTCCTCCTGCAGATGGCACCGGAAGTGGTCGATGAGGGCCCGCTCGTTCCACCCGGACCCAGCTGCTAGAGTCCGGAACTCCAGGGCGAAGTCCTGCACAGTCCTCGTCCCCTGCCTCAGGTGGACCAGCCGCTCGCCCGCCTCTTTACCCTCGGGCGGGTGATCGAAGACAGCCCGAAAGAGGCGAGCGAACTCCCCGTAGTTGTCCAACACGGCTCCTCCTTCATTCCAAACTGCGTTGGCCCACTCCAGGGCTTTCCCTGAGAGGCAGGAGACGAGGGAAGACACCTTCTCCCGCTCCGATGGGGCCGGCCTGATGCTGGAATAGAAGAGATCCAGTTTGAGGAGGAATCCCTGGCAGAGAGCAGCTGTCCCGTCGAAATCCCGTGGTCGGGATATCTGGATCCCTCTGGGTGCTGGGGTGTGGGTGGCTGGATCCGGTCGCCCAGCTGGTCTCGACAGATCGGGTCCTCTCCTCTCCAGGTGTTGGACGACCTGGAGAACCCGATCCATCGCTTCCTTTGATTCTGTGATTTGAAGGAGTCAGACGCAGGAGTGTAAATCACAGAATACAGAGTTTATTCCGGAATACAGAGTTACGCAGAATAGCGTCAAACAGTCCAGTGTGCAAAACAGGCACACTGGAACAAAACAGGCACACAGGGAAAATATACCCCGGCAATACAAAATACACTGAGCTCAACCGAGCTACTCTCCTCACATTAAGCGATCACCCACAAGGACAAGGGGGCAGAGGGAACACTTATACACATACTAATGAGGGGATATGAACCAGGTGTGTGTAATAGACAAAACAAAACAAATGGAATGATGCGATGTGATGCGGCAATGGCTAGAAGGCCGGTGACGACGAACGCCGAAGCCTGCCCGAACAAGGAGAGGAGGCAGCTTAGGAGGAAGTCGTGACATTATGGGGTATTGTGTGTAGATTGCTGAGGAAAAACATGTATTTATTCAATTTTAGAATAAGGCTGTAACATAACAAAATGTGGAAAAAGTCAAGGGGTCTGAATACTTTCCGAAGGCACTGTATACAATTATCTGTAAGGACCCTTAGTCGAGCAGTGAATTTCAAACACAGATTCAACCACAAAGACCAAGGAGGTTTTTTCAGTGCCTCGCAAAGAATGGCACCTATTGGTAGATGGGTTAAAAAAGAAGCAGACATTGAATATCCCTTTAAGCATGGTGAAGTTATTAATTAAACTTTGGATGGTGTATCAAGACGTCCAGTCACTACAAAGATACAGGCGTCCTTCCTAACTCAGTTGCCGGAGAGGAAGGAAACCGCTCAGGGATTTCACCATGAGGCCAATGGTGACTTTAAAACAGTCACAGTGTTTAATTGCTGTGAATGGATAAAACTGAGGATGGATCAACAACATTGAAGTTACTCCACAATACTAACCTAATTGACAGAGTGAAAAGAAGGAAGCCTGTACAGAATAAAAAATATTTCAAAACATGCATCCCGTTTGCAACAAGGCACTAAAGTAAAAATGTGGCACAGAAAATAACTTTTTGTCCTCAACACAAAGTGTTCTGTTTGGAGCAAATCCAATACAACACATTACTGAATACCACTCTCCATATTTTCAAGCATAGTGGTGGCTGCATCATGTTATGGGTATGCTTGTAATTGTTAAGGACTGGGGAGTCTTTCAGGATAAAAGAGAAACAGAATGGAGCTAAGCACAGGCAAAGTCCTAGATGAAAACCTGGTTCAGTCTGCTTTCCACTAGACACTGGGAGATGGATTCACCTTTCAGCAGGACAATAACCCAAAACATACTGCCACATCTACACTGGAGTTGCTTACCAAGAAGACAGTGAATGTTTCTGAGTGACCGAGTTACAGTTTTAACTTAAATCTACTTGAAAATCTATGGAAAGACTTGAAAATGGTTGTCTAACAATGATCAACAACTAATGTGACCGAGCTTGAAGAATTTCGAAAAGAATAATGGTCAAACGTTGCACAGTCCATGTGTGCAAAGCTCTTAGAGACTTACCCAGAAAGACTCACAACTGTAATCACTGCCTAAGGTGATTCTACAAAGTATTGACTCAGGGGTGTGAATACTTATGTAAATTGATATTTCTGTATTTCATTTTCAATACATTTGCCAAAATGTCTAAATATATGTTTTCCCTTTGTCATTATGGTGGATTGTGTGTAGATGGGTGAGAGAAAACAATCTATTTCATTTTGAATTCAGGCTGTAACACAAAAAATGTGGAATAAGTCAAGGGGTATGAATACACTCTGAAGGCGCTGTACACAATATATATATATATATATATATATATATATATATATATATATATATATATATCAGTACCAGTCAAAAGTTTGGGCACACCTACTCATTCAAGGGTTTTTCTTTATTTTTACTATTTTCTACATTGTAGAATAATAGTGAAGACATCAAAACTATGAAATAACACACATAGAATCATGTAGTAAGGCTTAAACAAATCAAAATATATATTAAAATAGTCACCCTTTGCCTTGATGACAGCTTTGCACACTCTTAGCATTCTCTCAACCAGCTTCATGAGGTAGTCACCTGGAATGCATTTCAATTAACAGGTATGCGTTGTTAAAAGTTAATTTGTGGAATTTCTTTCCTTCTTAAAGCGTTTGAGCCAATCAGTTGTGTTGTGACAAGGTAGGGGGGTGGTATACAGAAGATAGCCCTAAGACATGAAGGTCAATCCGGAAAATGTCAAGAACTTTGAAAGTTTCTTCAAGTCCAGTCGCAAAAACCATCAAGCGCTATGATGAAACTGGCTCTCATGAGGACCGCCACAGGAAAGGAAGACCCAGAGTTACCTCTTCTGCAGAGGATAATCATTATAGTTACCAGCCTCAGAAATTGCAGCCCAAATAAATGCTTCACAGAGTTCAAGTAACAGACACATCTCAACATCAACTGTTCAGAGGAGACTGCGTGAATCAGGCCTTCATGGTCAAATTGCTGCAAAGAAACCACTACTAAAGGACACCAATAAGAAGAAGAGACTTGCTTGGTCTAAGAAACACAAGCAATGGACATTAGACCGGTGGAAATCTGTCCTTTGGTCTGATGAGTCCAAATTTGAGATTGTTGGTTCCAACCGCAGTGTCTTTGTGAGAAGCAGAGTAGGTGAACGGATGATCTCTGCATGTGTGGTTCCCACCTTGAAGCATGGAGGAGGAGGTGTGATTGTGTGGGGTGCTTTGCTAGTGACACCGTCTGTGATTTATTTAGAATTCAAGGCACACTTAACCAGCATGGCTACCACAGCATTCTGCAGCGATATGTCATCCCATCTGGTTTGCGCTTAGTGGGACTATAATTTGTTTAGCAACAGGACAATGACCCAACACACCTCCAGGCTGTGTAAGGACTATTTGACCAAGAAGGAGAGGGATGGAGAGCTGCATCAGATGACCTGGCCTCCACAATCACCCGACCTCAACCCAATTGAGATGGTTTGGGATTAGTTGGACCGCAGGGTGAAGGAAAAGCAGCCAACAAGTACTCAGCATATGTGGGAACTCCTTCAAGATTGTTGGAAAAGCATTCCAGGTGAAGCTGGTTGAGAGAATGCCAAGAGTGTGCAAAGCTGTCATCAAGGCAAAGGGTGGTTACTTTGAAGAATCTCAAATCTCAAATATATTTTGATTTGTTTAACACTTTTTTGTTACTTCATGATTCAATATGTGTTATTTCATAGTTTTGATGTCTTCACTATTAGTCTACAATGTAGTAAATAGTCAAAATAAAGAAAAAGCCTTGAATGAGTAGGTGTGTCCAAACTTTTGACTGGTACTGTACATTCAAACAATACCTTAGAACCATATAATACATTGACTATGGTAGATGAAGGAACAAATCTATCTTTTCAGACTGTCAGAGTATTTATCTGGTCATTGTGGCAGTGTATTATGTATGTTGTTTTTAACAGTGTGTTATACTGTATGTGAAAATGTGATTGTATTGTAAATTATATTTTAATGTTTAAGTACTCCTGGAAGATTAGTCCAAATGAGGACTAAAATAGATCCTAATAAAATCAAATATATTATATTACTGCATTCTTCAGGGTGGATATATACTGGGTGTTTAATAATTTGTTCTGTTTGTGTCAACAGTGTCAAGCAGTAGAAACCATGACGACTGTCCCAGAGACAGATCTACACTGCTGTTGTTTTTCATCCCTGCAGGAGTCCTGGTCATCGTCCTCATAGTTCTTTACTTACGACACAAACGGACAAGGAAAGCCACATATACATCACAAAATATGGCAGAAATAACTGGGCGTGAACAAACTTGTGACTAGAACACTAATCCTATAGTGGCAAAGACATCCAACTGCGATTCGGACGCCTCACCTCCTAGCCCCAGTACACCCTGAAGTTTAAGGGACTCGTTGTTCGTTCTCTGCCAAGTCCATAGTGTGTTTCTGGTCTAGTAGTCTCATGTTATCATCCTTCCTGGACCTGAGAAAGCTGGAAATCAAGTTGGCAGTCTGGCAGTAACCATGAATCACAGTTTTCATTTCGAAACTAGATGACTAGGAAAGAAACTAGACACAAAGCTGCTATTGAGATCCTCATTACAGACCTGAGGGGTTAGCAATCTGATAGCTGTGGTGGGAGATGAAACTAGCAACATTCCAGAGCAGTGTTTATGGGAAACGAGTGAATGAATGGACAACAGCAAGTAGACATAAATACCAAATGGAACCCTATTCCCTATATAGTGCACTACTTTTGACCAGAGCCCTATGGCATAACCTGTTTTCCAGAGCAGGAGAAATGCCATTTACCATTTGTTCGTTAGACATTTGTTCACAATGTTTTCATTTATTTTCCTGTGTACAGTGCATTCGTTAAGTATTCAGACCCCTCGACTTTTCCCACATTTTCTTACGTTACAGGCTTATTTTCCTCATCAATCTACACCCCATAATGACAAAGCGAAAACAGGTTTTTAGAAATGTTGGCAAATGTATTAAAAAACATACCTTATTTACATAAGTATTCAGACCCTTTGATATGAGACTCGAAATTGAGTTCAGGTGCATCCTGTTTCCATTGATCATCCTTGAGATGTTTCTACAACTTGATTGGAGTCCACCTGTAGTACATTCACTTGATTGGACATGATTTGCCAAAAGGCACCTAAAGGACTCTCAGTCCATGAGAAACATTTACATATTTACATTTTAGTCATTTAGCAGACGCTCTTATCCAGAGCGACTTACAGGAGCAATTAGGGTTAAGTGCCTTGCTCAAGGGCACATTTACGTCATTTAGCAGACGCTCTTATCCAGAGCGACTCACAAATTGGTGCATTCACCCTATAGCCAGTGGGATAACCACTTTACAATTTTTTTGGGGGGGGGGTAGAAGGATTACTTTATCCTATCCCAGGTATTCCTTAAAGAGGTGGGGTTTCAAATGTCTCCGGAAGGTGGTGAGTGACTCCGCTGTCCTGGCGTCGTGAGGGAGCTTGTTCCACCATTGGGGTGCCAGAGCAGCGAACAGTTTTGACTGGGCTGAGCGGGAACTATGCTTCCGCAGAGGAAGGGGAGCCAGCAGGCCAGAGGTGGATGAACGCAATGCCCTCGTTTGGGTGTAGGGACTGATCAGAGCCCGAAGGTACAGAGGTGCCGTTCCCCTCACTGCTCCATAGGCAAGCACCATGGTCTTGTAACGGATGCGAGCTTCAACTGGAAGCCAGTGGAGTGTGCGGAGGAGGGGGTGACGTGAGAGAACTTGGGAAGGTTGAACACCAGACGGGCTGCGGCATTCTGGATGAGTTGTAGGGGTTTAATGGCACAGGCAGGGAGGCCAGCCAACAGCGAGTTGCAGTAGTCCAGACGGGAGATGACAAGTGCCTGGATTAGGACCTGTGCCGCTTCCTGTGTAAGGCAGGGTCGTACTCTCCGAATGTTGTAGAGCATGAACCTGCAGGAGCGGGTCACCGCCTTGATGTTAGCGGAGAACGACAGGGTGTTGTCCAGGGTCACGCCAAGGCTCTTCGCACTCTGGGAGGAGGACACAACGGAGTTGTCAACCGTGATGGCGAGATCATGGAACGGGCAGTCCTTCCCCGGGAGGAAGAGCAGCTCCGTCTTGCCAGGGGTTCAGCTTGAGGTGGTGATCCGTCATCCATACTGATATGTCTGCCAGACATGCAGAGATGCGATTCGCCACCTGGTTATCAGAAGGGGGAAAGGAGAAGATTAGTTGTGTATCGTCAGCGTAGCAATGATAGGAGAGGCCATGTGAGGATATGACAGAGCCAAGTGACTTGGTGTATAGGGAGAAAAGGAGAGGGCCTAGAACTGAGCCCTGGGGACACCAGTGGTGAGAGCACGTGGTGCGGAGACAGCTTCTCGCCACGCCACTTGGTAGGAGCGACCGGTCAGGTAGGACGCAATCCAGGAGTGAGCCGCGCCGGAGATGCCCAGCTCGGAGAGGGTGGAGAAGAGGATCTGATGGTTCACAGTATCAAAGGCAGCAGACAGGTCTAGAAGGACAAGAGCAGAGGAGAGAGAGTTAGCTTTAGCAGTGCGGAGAGCCTCCGTGACACAGAGAAGAGCAGTCTCAGTTGAATGACCAGTCCTGAAACCTGACTGGTTTGGACAGGGACGGCTTGTTCAATAGGGCGATATGGGCGACGCACTGCCAAACGGGAAAAGGAAGGGATTTTTTTCTAATCAATTATAAAAAAAAATAAAAAAATATATTTTTTTTTATAAATTTATAAAAAATTATATCACGGCAACAGCAGTTATCAGTGTTCACGTCTGATCTGCCAGCCACTAAATGTCAAATCAGGCTAAAGTAGTGCTTCAAATGGCCCTCGCTCGTTTTTGGGCGATTTCAGTCAGGTTGAAAATCGCCCAGAAGTCTCTCATAGCCTGTCATGTAAAATCTATTTTTTTCACATTTCAAAGCTTTCAATACATTCTCTATGGGTGTCTGTGTGCATGCACTTACGCGCTTTCGTCATACGTGACGTAACGTTGAACGTAACTAAGACAATGGCGGCTATCAGCGTCTATGTTGCGACCTGCAGTGTGGCGTTATTTTATGTTTTTAATTTGTAGACTTAGTTTACAAACATTCTGCAAACATTCTGCTTTGGACTGATCTTCGGTTTTGGACTGATCTTGTTGATCGTGTACATACCCGCTACGAACGGACTAAATAATGAAAACGCTGCTGGCAGAGAGGTGGAGCCGGCCACCTTCACCCTGGTCAGAGCGGACCGCGATCCTGGTAAGAGAGCGACTGTACCCCGACATTGAACTGCTTTCTGTGTCATTGAACCTTACTATTGTTGATAAAACAAGTTTACTGGAGAACGGAGAAAAAGTAGAGACTTTTGGACAAGGTGGATAATTGTATAATATAAGGCAGTTTATTCAGAGGTAAAGATATCTGCAATCGCGTTCACGGACCCGTTCGTCAAACTCTTAGGGAGCTATAAATCAAGCCCCATTACTTACCATATCAGATAAGAGAAATTGCTGCAGCTACATATATTTTACATCCTGGCCCTACATAGTTCACTATTTGCATCACTTACCAAAATATTACATGTGGTCATATATGCTTGGAAAGTGGAGATGCCATAGAACGTCAAAAAAGTAAACATTGCTGGAGACACATTGCGTTTGCTAGCGAAGAGATTTGTTGTGGCAAATGAACTTGGGCTGGGAATTGCCAGGAACCTCACGATAAGATATATGCATCAGCATTGCGTAGTCTCATGATTCTATACGTATTGCGATTCGATACTGTGATTTTATTGCGCACCATATGTCTGTTGCAGAGGGATCAGAAAGCCATGAGAACGAGTTTTGATCAGTCATGGAAATAAAAGTGCTGAAAACAAATTGGCTCCCAATGTGAAAAGATTGAGAACAAGCTATGAAGGAACAATAATGGTGTTTTGGTGCAGGTACAGCCAACTAGCGCTAAAATATTGCGATATTGTCAATACAGTATATCGTAAAGTATCACTATGTAACTCGATTTCTTTTCACCCCAATCCCTCAAATTAACGGTAAATAACTGAATTGTTTGCCCCACATTTAGCTAAGATGATTAGCTAGCCAGCTAAAATGTTTTATTTAGTTAGCGGTCGCATCTACAATAGTTTACTGTCAATAACATGTCTCCAAAAATGACGTGGTGTCTCCAATTGTGTTGACATTTTACAATTGCAATGCGCATCCATGAGTATCCACTTTCTGTAGCTCAGCTGGTAGAGCATGGTGCTTGTAACGCCAAGGTAGTGGGTTCGATCCCGGGACCACCCATACACAAAAATGTATGCACGCATGACTGTAAGTCGCTTTGGATAAAAGCGTCTGCTAAATGGCATATTATTATTATTATTATTATCTGAAGAGAGCCCCAAACATTGTGTGCAGACATTTTATGCAATAAATGAAGTAGGTTTCAATCTAGTAGTTCTGATCTTCTGATTGGTCCTGATGAGTTGGGCGAGGTCCCCTCCAGGCTACTGTCACTGTTGCATTGGCTCTGAGTCGGGTTCTCTGTCTTCAAATGTTCAGCCTAAGAGAGGGATTTTTGTGTGTGTGTGTGTGTGTGTGTGTGTGTGTTTAACAGTGATGATGTGTGTGTGTGTGTGTGTTTAACAGTGATGATGTGTGTGTGTGTGTGTGTTTGTGTGTGTGTGTCCTCAGAGCAAGAACTCGTGAGTTGGAAGAACTGAGAGGCCTATGGCGTGGGTGTTGTCCTTGGCCACCTGCTGACAAGGCTGACAAGATAGGACCCTTTTGTCCATTGTTATTGGATAGGAACATAACTTATAACCAGCTCCTGACCTAAATAGATCTTAGCACAACATTTTACTCAACATATCATATTCCATATTCACTATAACAAATATATTTACTACGACATTAGCAAGAACCGCCACATCCTCAGCCGGCTAATCCAGTGTGTGAAGTTTTGCGGAGTGTTTGAGTTAGCTTTGCGAGGCAAAGATGAAACTGAGGGCTCCACCAACCCTGGTAAGCCAACACTTTTGAGATCAGTCAATAAATGCTTCTGGTATTGACTTATATGCTGCCCCTGTCTTCATGTTGTTGCTGGACATATCTTTTTTTAAATGTGTGTAGGTCACCTAAATCATCAGAAAAATTGCCCCTCCTGAGAATTTTTTCAGGAGCCGCCACTGGGTTTGGATCAAGAAGGTCATTCTGAGAGAGATAGCAAGAGAGTTGGCTAAAGACGGCACGCTCAATAGTTTTGGAAAGAAAAGAAAGAAGGGATACTGGTCTGTAGTTGTTGACATCAGTGGGATCGAGTGTTGGTTTTTTGAGAAGGGGAGCAACTCTCGCTCTCTTGAAGACGGAAGGGACATGGCCAGCGGTCAAGGATGAGTTGATCAGCGAGGTGAGGTAGGGGAGAAGGTCACCGGAGATGGTCTGGAGAAGAGAGGAGGGGATGGGGTCAAGCGGGCAGGTTGTTGGGCGGCCTGCAGTCACAAGTCGCAGGATTTTATCTGGAGAGAGAGGGGAGAAAGAAGTCAAAGCATAGGGTAGGGCAGTGTGAGTAGGACCAGCAGTGTCATTAGACTTAACAAACGAGGATCGGATGTCGTCAACCTTCTTTTCAAAGTGGTTGACTGAAGTCATCCACAGAGAGAGAGGAGGGGGGGAGGATTCAGCAGGGAGGAAAATGTGGCAAAGAGCTTCCTAGGGTTAGAGGCAGATGCTTGGAATTTAGAGTGGTAGAAAGTGGCCTTAGCAGCAGAAACAGATGAAGAAAATGTAGAGAGGAGGGAGTGAAAAGATGCCAGGTCGGCAGGGAGTTTAGTTTTCTTCCATTTCCGCTCCGCTGCCCGGAGCTCTGTTCTGTGAGTTCGCAATGAGTCATCAAGCCACGGAGCTGGAGGGGAGGACCGAGCCGGCCGGGAGGATAGGGGACACAGAGAGTCAAAGGATGCAGAAAGGGAGGAGAGGAGGGTTGAGGAGGCAGAATCAGGAGATTGGAGGGAGAAGGATTGAGCAGAGGGAAGAGATGATAGGATGGAAGAGGAGAGAGTAGTGGGAGAGAGAGAGCGAAGGTTGCGGCGGCGCATTACCATCTGTGTAGGGGGCAGAGTGAGTAGTGTGGGAGGAGAGCGAGAGAGAAAAGGAAACAAAGTAGTGGTCGGAGACATGGAGGGGAGTTGCAGTGAGATTAGTAGAAGAGCAGCATCTAGTAAAGATGAGGTCAAGCGTATTGCCTGCCTTGTGAGTAGGGGGGGACGGTGAGAGGGTGAGGTCAAAAGAGGAGAGGAGTGGAAAGAAGGAGGCAGAGAGAAATGAGTCAAATGTGGACATAGGGAGGTTGAAATCCCCCAAACTGTGAGGGGTGAGCCATCCTCAGGAAAGGAACTTATCAAGGCGTCAAGCTCATTGATGAACTCTCCAAGGGAACCTGGAGGGCGATAGATGACGAGGATATTAAGCTTAAATGGGCTACTGACTGTGACAGCATGGAATTCAAATGAGGAGATAGACAGATGGGTTAGGGGAAAAATTGAGAATGTCCACTTGGGAGAGATGAGGATTCCTGTGCCACCACCCCTCTGACCAGATGCTCTCGGGGTATGCGAGAACACATGGTCAGACGAGGAGAGAGCAGTAGGAGTAGCAGTGTTTTCAGTGGTAATCCATGTTTCCGTCAGCGCCAGGAAGTCGAGGGACTGGAGATTAGCATAGGCTGGGATGAAGTCAGCTTTGTTGGCAGCAGAACGGCAGTTCCAGAGGCTGCCTGAGACCTGGAACTCCAGGTGTGGGGTGCGTGCAGGGACCACCAGGTTAGAGAGGCAGCAGCCACGCGGTGTGGGGGCGTTTGTGTAGCCTGTGCAGAGAGGAGAGAACAGGGATAGGCAGAGGCATAGTTGACAGGCTGTAGCAAATGGCTACAATAATGCAGAGGAGATCGGAATGAAATGAACTAAACATCTGGGAGAGTAGAGAGCAGGGCCTCCCTCACCAAAAAACTTCTACCTCAGAAACTATAATTGTTTCACTGAACCACCCGAACAAAAACTCTACCAACTTCCACCTTTAGAAATCAGAATTGTTGTGAACCACAGCGGTTCAATGTTTAAAGGAATAGACTCAACCCACTTTATTCAGCTAGCTAACTATGACACCATAGCTAACTAGCATGCTAGCATCCAATAACACACAGTTTAGCACCAACACTTGGTCACAACAAACCACCAATAGTGTGTTAACACACTAAGCAGATAATTCGTGTCCGTGTCTAGTTCCTTTCATAACGCAGCAATAATTAACGTTGGCTATGTAGCACAAATATATTGTATTTAGCTACTACAGTACAGTTAGCTGGTCGTGTTGGCTAGCTAGCAATGGCCACTGTGTTGACCTTGTTTGAAGAACGGCTAGCTAGCTAGCTTCGTGCTACCCCCGGCACCGTCGAAAAACAATGCCAACCTACAGTAACTACCCACAACAGCCCACGATGCCTAGCTATGACGCCATAGCTAACTAGCATGCGAGCATCCAATAACACACAGTTTAGCACCAATACTTGGTTACAACAAACTACCAAGAGTGTGTTAACACACTAAACAGATAATTCATGTCCGTGTCTAGTTCCTTTCATAACGCAGCAAAAGTTAAACGTTGGCTAGCTAGCACATTAACATTGGAAACAACTCTCCACCGTTGCACTAAACAGATAATTACCAATAAACGTTACCGGTAGCTACCCGCTAGCTAGCTAGCATACCAAGAGTGTGTTAACACACTAAACAGATAATTCATGTCCGTGTCTAGTTCCTTTCATAACGCAGCAAAAATTAAACGTTGGCTAGCTAGCACATTAACATTGGAAACAACTCTCCACCGTTGCACTAAACAGATAATTACCAATAAACGTTACCAGTAGCTACCCGCTAGCTAGCTAGCCTCGTGCTTCGCCGGGCTCCGCCGTAAACAATACTTACCTACAATAATTACCTACGGAAACCTACAATAACTAGATTAGATAGAGAGCCAAGGTGCTTAGCTCTCTATTCCAGCTCTTATAGTAAATCAAACGAATAGAGAGTTCTAGTGGTGCCTTCAGAGCGTAGCCAGCCAGCTCCCAGTGCACTCAAAGTGACCTGGGAACTCAAAGTGGTTGAGTTGGGAACTCAAAGAAACAAGATTCTCTGGTCTGATGAAATTCTCTGGTCTCTGGTCTGATGAAACCAAGATTGAACTCTTTGGCCTGAATGCCAAGCGTCACATCTGGAGGAAACCTGGCACCATCCCTACGGTGAAGTATGGTGGTGGCAGCATAATGCTGTGGGGATGTTTTTCAGCAGCAGGAAATGGGAGACTAGTCTGGAAAGAGGGAAAGATGAACGGAGCAAAGTACAGAGAGATCCTTGATGAAAATCTGCTCCACAGCGCTCAGGACCTCAGACTGGAGCAAAGGTTCACCTTCCAACAGGACAACGACCCAAAGCACACAGCCAAGACAATGCAGGAGTGGCTTTGGGACAAGTCTCTAAATGTCCTTGAGTGGCCCAGCCAGAGCCCGAACCCGATTGAAAATCTCTGGAGAGACCTGAAAATAGCTGTGCACCGACGCTCCCCATCCAACCTGACAGTGCTTGAGAGGATCTGCAGAGAAGAATGGGAGAAACTTCCCAAAAACAGGTGTGCCAAGCTTCTAGCGCCATACCCAAGAAGACTTGAGGCTGTAATCGCTGCCAAAGGTGCTTCAACAAAGTACTGAGTAAAGGGTCTGAATACTTTTGTAAATGTTTTATTTCCGTTTTTTATTTTTAATACATTTGTGGTATTGTGTGTAGATTAATGAGAGAGAAAAAATAACTATTTCATTTTAGAATAAGGCTGGAACGTAACAAAATGTGGAAAAAGTCAAGGGTTCTGAATACTTCCCGAATGCACTGCATACTGGGGTTGAAGGGAACATACATCTGAAACAATGAACATGGGAAATAATTACATGACTTGTTTTACTAGCTTTGTCGTTTAATTTTTAATATTTTTCGTTATTGTTAACTTTTACTTACGTAGATATTCAATTATTGCTAATACATTTTCTTTAGATAAGTATTCAACCCCCTGAGTCAATACATGTTAGAATCACCTTTGGCAGCGATTACAGCTGTGAGCTTTGCATACCTGGATTGTAATTTTGAGTAGAGCAGACGTCTCCATATTTTTTTATTAGCTGCATGTGTAACGTAACTCCACCAGTCCTATTTATGATATCATTAACAAAGATTATACCTTTTTTAAACATGTTTTCTAAAAAATATTGGTTATGTATTAGTATATTTGAGTTTAACCATAATATTTGTTGTAATATTTGTTCTGTGTTTTCTGGTGGATTAAACTGAAATTGCAACCAACCTTCTATGGCTTGTTTTAAAAATAGCAATATAGATTTTTTTCTTCTTCAATAACCAAAAGTGATGGGTTGTAATCTGTTTAAAGGGAAAAAGGACATTCTGGAACATGGGGTGAGACATTCTTACTAATCGGCTTTTCACGCCGATTTACTCATAACTGTAACTAGGCCACTCAGTGTGAAACCAGACACCGTAATACATGGATTCAGCCAGAGGTTAGTAAACAACAGTAATGAGTGTCTGACTTGTCTTTAGCCAGGCAATAGTCTCCCTAGAGTCTAGACCAGGGCTGTCCAACTCATTCCTTGTGTCTGCTAGTTTAATTTAGTGTCCAATTTAAGACCTAAAGTACCAGGGGTGTATTCATTACGCTAATTCTGTTGCAAAACATTGTCTGTTGCAAAACTTTTTTTGCAACAGAAATCGTTTACTCCAAATGTTTTGCAACTTAAACCAGTTTCTATTAGACAAATGCAGCTAGGTTCCTCCCCGTTTTTTGTTCCGTTTTGCTTCCATTTTGGTTCTTAAATGGTAAATGTTTTGCGTCGCAAAGACGTAATGAATACACCCCAGGTGAGGGGGAGTTCATAATTAAGGGTGGAGTGAAAACCTGCAGACACTCTGCCCTCCACAGAATGAGTTTGACACCTGTGATCTAGACAAGCCAGGTGGCATCCCACAATGTTACCAGTTGCCTTAGGTCTGGTATGTCAGACTAGACAGGGGACTTTTACATCAGCCTACAATGGCCAACATGTCACCACCTGGTGGTGAAAAAGAGAAGTCACAGGCTTGAGTCTCCCACAAAAAAAACAAATCCATAAAAGTCTCCCTTTGTCTTTACATGCATCTACATAAGTTATTACAGGCCGGTACTTTGTAATGATATATGGGAACTATGTAAACCTACACTGGAATTACACTGTACTGCATACATACACACTGTACTTTTTAAATGACTTTACATGGTCAGACCGATGACACCAAACAACACTAAAGTTTGTTTACATGTTTATTTTTTAGTTGTCTGGTAAAAGCAGACAGAAAAGGAGACCTTTAGATAGTCTTTAAGGGTCCTGTCTGTCTGTACGGAGAGCCTGAGATACAAGTTGCCCCTGACCACAGATCTATACTTAACAAATATATAAACGCAAACCTGTAAAGTGTTGGTCCCATTTTTCATGAGCTGAAATAAAAGATCCCCGAAATTTTCCATATGCACAAAAAGCTTATTTCCCCACCTTGTGCTGGGGACAAAAGGTCACTCTAAAATGTGCAATTTGGTCACAACACAATGCCACAGAAGTCTCACGTTTAAGGGAGCGTGGAATTGGCATGCTGACTGCAGGACTGTCCAACAGAGCCGCCTCCAACATTGTTTTAAGAGAATTTGGCAGTACATCCAACCGACCTCACAAACGCAGACCACGTGTAACCATGCCAGCCCAGGAAACTCCACATCCGGCTTATTCACCTGCGGGATCGTCTGAGGAGAGGGGTGCTCAGGAGTATTTATGTCTGTTATACAGCCCTTTTGTGGGGAAAAACTCATTCTGATTGGCTGGCCCTCCCAGGCTGCACCACCGCCGTTATGTGAAATCCATTGATTTGGGACGAATGAGTCTATTTCAATTGACTGATTTCCTTCTATAAACTCAGTCAAAATCTTTGAAATTGTTGCAAGTTGCGTTTTATATTTTTGTTCAGTATAGGATCAGATTACCCTCCATTAATCATTATGGGGGGAGGACACATAACTGACTTAATATCAGTGTCCATGGGTAACTATATCCCTCTTGTCAATTGGAACAGATCTAGGATCATCTTATCCTCCATTCAACATACCCTGATCCTATAGCAGGCCTTAGAACAGTGTCTAGTGGCATCTTCAACCCCGTCCCCCTCGGTTGCACAATCCCAGTAACTTCCCGAACGTTCCCTGGTTGCAGAATTCCTGCTTGTGCTCTCCTCATTTCAGTAATCTTCCAAACCAGGATTCCTGGAAAACCTGGGAATTTTGGGGGAAAGTTACCGGAATTGTGCAACCCTAGTCTGTAGTTATTGCACTGTTGTAACATAACTTTACGCCGGCTCGCTAACGTCCGACCTACAGAACGCTGGCTCAGCAATAACATAACAGGTGTCATAAAACAGTCGTGACAGCTAATGCTATGTATATGACCACTGACTTTATAACCTCCTGTCATGACCCTAACCCAGATTTGAGGTCAGCTACTTGGCTAGAGTTACTGTAGATATTGCAGCGACTTTAAACCAACACCGAGCAACCCCTTCAAGGGGATTGGATCTCTTGGCGTAACGGCAAAGCTGTTGGGTTGACAGTCCCTGGACCCAGGTTCGAGTCCTGGTCAGGGCTACTCCCAAATTCCCTACAATATCCTAGATCAAGCTAATGTGCTAACCTAAACAGTGGTTTGTGTCATAACCGGGATAAATCAGGGGACATACAGTGCATTCGGAAAGTATTCAGACCCCTTGACTTTTTCCCACATTTTGTTACGTTACAGCCGTATTCAAAAATGTATTAAATTGTTATTTTTCTCATTAATCTACACACAATACCCCATAATGACACAGCGAAAACAGATTTTTAGAAATGTTTGCTAATGTATTACAAATAAAAAACAGACATACCTTATTTACATAAGTATTCAGACCCTTTTCTATGAGACTCGAAATTGAGCTCAGGTGCATCCTGTTTCCATTGATCTTCCTTGAGATGTTTCTACAACTTGATTGGAGTCCACCTGTGGTAAATTAAATTGATTGGACATGATTTGGAAAGGCACACACCTGTCTATATAAAAGGTCCCACATTTGACAGTGCATGTCAGAGCAAAAACCAAGCCATGAGGTCGAAGGTATTGTCCGTAGAGCTCCGAGACAGGATTGTGTCAAGGCACAGATCTGGGGAAGGGTACCGAAAAATTTCTGCAGAATTAAAAGGTCCCCAAGAACACAGTGGCCTCCATCATTCTTAAATGGAAGAAGTTTGGAACCACCAAGACTCTTCCTAGAGCTGGCCGCCCAGCCACACTGAGCAATCGGGGAGAAGGTCACTCTGACAGAGCTCCAGAGTTCCTCTGAGGAGATGGGAGAACATTCCAGAAGGACAACCATCTCTGCAGCATTCCACCAATCAGGCCTTTATGGTAGAGTGGCCAGACAGAAGTCACTCCTCAGTAAAAGGCACATGACAGCCCGCTTGGAGTTTGCCAAAAGGCACCTAAAGGACTCTCAGACCATGAGAAGCAAGATTATCTGGTCTGATGAAACCAAGATTGAACTCTTTGGCCTGAATGCCAAACGTCATGTCTGGAGGAAACCTGGCACCATCCCTATGGTGAAGCATGGTGGTGGTAGCATCATGCTGTGGGGATGTTTTTCAGCGGCAGGGACTGGGAGACTAGTCAGGATCGAGGGAAAGATGAACAGAGCAAAGTACAGAGAGATCCTTGCGCTCAGGACCTTATACTGGGGAGAATGTTGACCTTCCAACAGGACAACAACCCTAAGCACACAGCCAAGACAATGCAGGGGTGGCTTCAGGACAAGTCTCTGAATGTCCTTGAGTGGCCCAGCCAGAGCCCGGACTTGAACCCTTTCGAACATCTCTGGAGAGACCTGAAAATATCTGTGCAGCGAAGCTCCCCATCCAACCTGACAAGAGCTTGAGAGGATCTGCAGAGAAGAATGGGAGAAACTCCCCAAATACAGGTGTGCCAAGCTTGTAGCATCATACCCAAGAAGACTTGAGGCTGTAAATTGCTGCCAAAAGGTGCTTCAAAGTACTGAGTAAAAGGTCTGAATACTTACAGTATGTAAATGTGATATTTCTGTTTTATTTTTTATAAAAATGTGTAAAAACAAAAAAACTGTTTTTGCTTTGTCATTTTGAGGTATTGTGTGTAGATGGATGGAATTAAAAACTATTTAATGAATTTTAGAATAAGGCTGTAAAGTAACAAAATGTGGAAAAGGTCAGGGGGTGTGAATATTTTCCGAATACACTGAGCTGTGTCTACTGGTTCCTATATGAGCATGGGGGAATCACTGAGCTGTGTCTACTGGTTCCTATATGAGCATGGGGGGAATCACAGAGCTGTGTCTACTGGTTCCTATATGAGCATGGGGGTGGGGGGAATCACTGAGCTGTGTCTACTGGTTCCTATATGAGCATGGGGGGAATCACTGAGCTGTGTCTACTGGTTCCCTATATGAGCATGGGGGGAATCACTGAGCTGTGTCTACTGGTTCCTATATGAGCATGGGGGAATCACAGAGCTGTGTCTACTGGTTCCTATATGAGCATGGGGGGAATCACAGAGCTGTGTCTACTGGTTCCTATATGAGCATGGGGGGAATCACAGAGCTGTGTCTACTGGTTCCTATATGAGCATGGGGGGAATCACTGAGCTGTGTCTACTGGTTCCTATATGAGCATGGGGGGAATCACTGAGCTGTGTCTACTGGTTCCTATATGAGAATGGGGGGGGGGAATCACAGAGCTGTGTCTACTGGTTCCTATATGAGGCATGGGGGAATCACAGAGCTGCGTCTACTGGTTCCTATATGAGCATGGGGGAGAATCACAGAGCTGTGTCTACTGGTTCCTATATGAGAATGGGGGGAATCACAGAGCTGTGTCTACTGGTTCCTATATGAGCATGGGGGGGTCACTGAGCTGTGTCTACTGGTTCCTATATGAGCATGGGGGAATCACAGAGCTGTGTCTACTGGTTCCTATATGAGAATGGGGGGAGAATCACTGAGCTGTGTCTACTGGTTCCCTATATGAGCATGGGGGGGAGAATCACAGAGCTGTGTCTACTGGTTCCTATATGAGAATGGGGGGAATCACATGCAGGAAAGCGGTTCGGAGCATTTCATGACCATCTAGGGGCTGAAACCTAACGTTTTATTTAACCAGCGAAGTCACTTTAAGCTTTACTACTTGCCTTTTCAGGCACATCTTCCCCATTTATTTAAAATGTATGATTTAGGCAGAGGTCACAGAGTTAGGGATTTGCCTGTGAAGTTAGGATTCAACCCTGTGAGGATAACGACAGAAATGACTTGGTGCATTCCATGACCAATAGAGAATAACAACCCTTAAGGCCTTGGCGCCAGTGGCTAAGGGGGGAGAACCGCAAAAATCCTTATTCGAAACAAAACAAAGTGTTTCCTTAAACACTGTCTATATCATTTAAAGAAGGCAAAAACACATGCAGAGAATTTTGTTACATATGCATAAATGTCATTTAGTTTCATCCCAGAAACCCAAGGTTTTGACCAGGAGCAAAGAGTTGACACAAAATGAACGCGCAAATACATTAACATAGTTGTGTGTGTGTGTTCTTTCCTCTTCTTGGAAATATATGGAGTAAAGGAATCACCAGGAAGTGCAGCTTTCGGTCATACACAGATACCATATATGAAGATTAGCTTATTCTAGAATGAGGAGAGGTGCTTACGGCACACATAGACATTACAAGTCATGATTAACAACACATTTGATGTTACCTAGAACATTTGTAGAACTCAAACCTTTAAGACTACAGACTAGCTTATTTGGGTTTCAGAGGACAGTGGACTTGAAATGGTTAATGTATGTTGATAAGAGAAGGGGGACATCATTAACTAATTACTATTAGTTATTAATACATAATGTTCCTTTGATTAATGGACATTCACTGACAAAATAGGAGCATGAGGAAGCATATAGAAGGGGAACCATGGGCTAGCTCGGCTTGCTGACATTAACAATAGACAGACATAATACATAGTAGACGCAGTGAGGAAAACTAGTTGAAAAGACATCATTTCAACACATTTTGCTCACTGGGTGTCCATGTTTTGGCAGAAAACAGTCAACAGTATTGTATGATATGAAACATTCCATTGGACGATTCATCATCTTCATCCACCATCTTTGGGTTTACCTGAGATTCCGTTTGTCCCTCAGGGTTGGACTCTTCTGACCAGACTACTTGATTGATCACTTGTCCGATCGATTGATTGAGCCCAAAGTCTAACAAGGTTACTAAGATAGGGTCAAGACATTCAAGCTAGCAGAGAAGGCATCCTCATGTTGATATTATGGAAACACTATCATCACACCAAAGATCAACCAAACTCACCTCGCTCACTTCAGCCAAACACACCTGTCACCTTATCAAACACACCTGACCTGCAGGTTCAAAACATTCCTTACTCACTCCACTCTCCAGTCCATTTACACAACCACTTGTCAATACCTTTAAAAAGAAAAGTTGCAAATACATTTTTTAAAGAAAGGCTTTTAGCTTATAGAAGGGGCGATATATCCGCTTACCGGTACAACCCTCTTCCTTCTAAGGAGTTGTCTTTCGTTTAAGACCGTCTTGGAATACATACAGAGAGATAGAGATAAATATTGCCATCACTATAAAGCATGATTACTGTATACATAGTGGCCTCCCTACCACTAGAGGCACCAGAGCGAGCTGTAGCACCCTTTTCCACTATTAACTCACTGTCATAGCCCCTGAAGACCTCCAAGGGGGACACAGAGCAGTCATAGCCCATGAAGACCTCCAGGGGGCCACACACTCAGAGCAGTCATTTTTCATTTTTATATCCCATTATATATGTAAAAATCCACATCTCCCATAGGTCACTCCTCATCCACAGTCTCCCTTTTCGATTCGTCAGCTTTGTGTTCTAGGACCTGAGGGGCGGGGCTAGGAGGGGGAAGGACATTGACGGCAGCCAATGAGGAGGGGTCTTGTGGATCAAGGTCCTTCCTGGATGAAATCTCTTCCTGTGAAGGAAAAAGGTATTAATTTCTTAAACAGTTGTCTCCCGATACATGCGATTCAGTTCAGTGTTTCAGGGATAGTTTAACAAAATCGCTAACTGAATCGTTGATTCACTGACTCACCCGCTCAAATAATCGTTGATTCACTGACTCACCCGCTCTAAGAATCGTTGATTCACTTGCTCTGCGTAGTCATGTGGCTCCAGCTCCTCCCCGTTGGAGTGACAGCTCGGGCTGGGAACCTCGATACCATGACTCTCCAAGATGGCCGCCTCTGATGGAGAGAGAGGGGAGGAAGGAAAGAGGAAGGTGGGTAAATAAGGAATGAGAGAGTGGGAGCAACAGGTAAGAGAATGTAGCACTTGCCCTCCACCAGTAGATCCCTCTGCTAGATCTGAACGGATCGGATGGATGTAAGCAAGGTGAGAATCCCAACTAGCTTAGCAGAGGGAAAGGTGGAGCTATCACCATATTGCTAATACCTATCCAATCCTCTCAGATCTACACAATGTTCCAAGAGGTCTGCTATTGGTCGATTAGGTTTTGTGCATGACTTGGTATCGTGTATGACTTGGTATCGTGCATGACTTGGTATCGAGCATTAGAGATTCTCACCTATATTAGCCCGCCTCTTCATCTCTTTCCGGCGGTTGGCGAACCAGTTGTACACCTTCAGAGCCGTGACACGCTCAAACTCAGACAGCTTGCATCCTGGGTAATGACAACAGAAAAGAGATGAACAGGTGAATACATGAAATTGGGTGAGCTGCTCCCTCTTCATGCTAGTGAGAGCCTTTTAAACATGGGATTTGATTGACAAAATCAGAGGTTTGAGAGACCCAAGGGATATATTGGTTGCAGGTGTGTTCTAGACAAACAAACCAAACTGACCAGGTTTCTGGATGACGGAGTTGCAGGCATTAGCGATCTCCTCTCTCTTTGCCTCGTCAGGGTACTGGTTCTCCATGAAGAAACTGATAGCCAATAAGAAAACAGAAAGAAGAGTCCTGCCCATGACCATAACCAATCAAAAGCTCTCATCATAGTGGAGGCGGGAGAAACACATCATCCAGACACCAACCAGCCAATGAGAGTGCAGCTACATCAGCCTCAATCAGGGCCATTAACCAATCAGAGACACTCTCATTGAAGTGGTATAGTAGATTAATGGACACATTAGGTCGATTACATTCAGTACAGTTTTTATAACTCTCCCTTTCCTCTCCTAGGAGGCCATAAAAAAATACAAATAAACATTTTACAAAAACAGAAAGATATATTGCACCACTAGTTTTCACTAGTTACCACAGACACAACGTAGCAGTGTGGTTAGGGTTTTAAGGAGACAGACGGGGTAGTGACGACCGCTTACTCCTCCCCTCCATTTTATCTCTCCACTTTTCTCTCCTTCCTCCTCCTCTCTCCACTCCTCTCTCCTTCCCCCTTCCTCCTCCTCTCTCCTCTCCTCTTCCCCCTCCTCTCTCCTTCCCCCTCCTCTCTCCTCTCCTCTCTCCTTCCCCCTCCTCTCTCCACTCCTCTCTCCTTCCTCCTCCTCTCTCCTTCCTCCTCCTCCCTCCTCCTCTCTCCTTCCCCCTCCTCTCCTTCCTCCTCCTCTCTCCTTCCTCCTCCTCTCTCCTTCCCCCACCTCTCTCCTCCTCTCTTCTTCCTCCTCTTCTCTCCTTCCTCCTCTCTCCACTCCTCTCTCCTTCCTCCTCCTCCTCTCTCCACTCCTCTCTCCTTCTTCCACCTCTCTCCTTCCCCCTCCTCTCTCCACTCCTCTCTCCATTTGTCCTTCTTTACCCTTTTCTGTCTGAATAAGAATAACTTCACAAAATGTAGGAGCAGCACTTACGCTGTCTCTCCCTCCTTCTCCATGCCTCCCACCTCTCCCTCCCTCCCGCCATCACAATAACCTCTACAGTGTCGTCCTTCAGAGTGACTCTGAAGAGAAGCAGCACTGCAGTGGCTTTGCGTAATCCATACAGCCGTGTGTTGGCGCGGCTGGTCTAAGTGCCTGTGTATTCTCATTACCGAGAGCGCCCTCTGCTTAGAAATATCACAGAGTCGACCGCTTATATTAGGATATGCTTTCCTTTAAAAAACAGAAAAACAACAGTTATAAACTGGTTATAAAGAATCTGTTAGGTACATACTGGGCTCTAAATTAAAACATTGCATTGGTAGCACTGGTGTTCCCATATTAAAAAAGTTAGGAGCACCAGAAAATATATTTTTTTACATTGATTGAGAGAAAGCCTATATATTGGGCCTATCTGAATTCTAGATGCTTTTGATGCACATGTTGTGCCCTATAACCTAATATGTAACACTGTAAATACATTAGATTATTACAAAAAGCTTAAGTGTTGATACAAATACCTGTAATTCCAAAGTCATTTGTGGAATATTAGGTTTCTACATTGTCTAAAAGCACTATTTTCCTATTGAGATGTATTACATTGAAAATTGTACACTGTCTCTTTAAAAAACGGCAGGTTTGTGATGACAACATGCAAGAGGAGATGTGTCATTCATTCATTGCAATCAATGAATGTGTGTTGCTACGATCATTGATCTCCTGAAGAAGCTATCCTTTTCCCTTTCTGTGCCCCCACAGCTAGCTAACCAACGAGGTAACATGACTGAACAAAGCGTCAACAACTGGTTAACGACGACGTCAACGCGAGAGTGGTTTTCGAACGGCCCACGACATGGTTTATGAATGTAAAATGGCCTCCCAGCGATCCCGCTATAGTACGATAAACGATTTTGCGCCGGTAATATACAGTGCATTCGGAAAGTATTTAGACCCCTTCCCTTTCCCACATCTTGTTACGTTACAGCGCTATTCTAAAATGGATTAAATATATATTTTATATATTTTTCCCCCTCATCAATCTACACACAATACCCCATAATGACAAAGCGAAAACATTCACATGGACCTTAAATGTAACAAAGTTAATTCCTTGTGCAAGTGGCATGCAACTTACAAAACACCCGATGAGATCAAAGTGTTTTTGCAATGAAAAATAACCCCAAAATGACACACCTTGATAATGAAATGAATTAAATCATAGTTTAATCTACAGGTTGGCGGTAGTAGGACAGGAGTGGTCAGTAAACAGGGGTGGTAGACTGGACTCTCTAGATTAAATGATCTGATCACAGTCACATCCGGCATGACTCTACTCCATCAGACTAGGCAGCAGCACTAGCTGTCCAGCTGTGTGATGGTGACAGGTGCCACCTTCTCTAGCTGAATGAACTGTCTAGTCAGTCTAGATAAGAGTGTCTGCTAAATGACTCAAAATGTAAAATGTACTGTAGGTCAGATCTTTTGACCTGGTTGAGCTAGAAGCTAGTCGTTTTTCGCTGTGATATTGGTGAAACAACAGTACAGTGAATCCTTATTACAACAAATATTATCTGGGAGATCTTTTTTTTTTTTTTTTTTTCCCATAGTCGCACAGTACTCCCAAAATACAACCCCTGGTCGCACAACAAAACATTGAATCACGTGGACTGTTTTAGAGGCCCCATCACTAACCTCAATAGACTCAACCACTATTATTAGTTAGTGCTGGGCTAGAATAAAAGCCTGGACACCCCACAGCCCTCCAGCCCGGACCAGGGTTGGTGACCACTGGCCTAGTAGAGTCCATAAACCTGTACATGTCCACAAAGCAGTGTTCTAGAATATTGGACCGTTGGCTTTCACACTTTTCGAATTCTCAGTGCGGCTCAAGCAATTTCCCCAACCGTCAACCCATTTCAAAAATGGGTCACACCCATATTGATCAGGCCACACCTCACCACACCCACCTGACGGGAGCAAACGTACCTCAAAAAGGCACCGTTTTGAGGAAACGTGTCATTCAATACAAAACCGCAACGTAGCAAATGTTGAAGCGAAATGAACGCACCCCTAAAAGGTTTTAGAGACAGAATCACTAACATGAATAGACTCAACCACCATTGGTTAGTGCTGGGCTAGAACGAAAGCCCGGGCAGCCAATAGCTGGGTGATTAATCCGTTTTGGATCTGTATGTTGTCGTGGAAACCTGACCCAATCAGGGTCTGTGATTGGCTCACCTCTCCATGATTGACTGGCACTCCTTCCTCCAGGTGAATCTGCTTCCCCTCCGCAGCCTAAGAGGACCGCCCACCACCCCGCCCCTCTCCCCGGGACTGACCCCCATCCTCCAATCAGGCTCCTCCTTCACCAGGGAGCGCATCGACAGGGTAGCACCTACAGGGGGCGACAGAGGGAGAGATGAGAAGGAAAATAATGGAGGAGAAGGCACACCTACAAAAAAAGATCACTGATTGCAACTAGTAGCCTGATTGTTCAATAACCATTTTCTTTTGCTAAGTATAAAACTGTTTCAAGACAAGTTAACATTTACAAATTAACAAAATCCCCCACACCAGGAAGGCCGACAGTGGACATACAGTGAATTCGGAAAGTATTCAGACCCCTTGACTTTTTCCGCATTTTGTTACATTACAGCCTTATTCTAAAATGGATTAGTTTTCCCCCCCTATTCAATCTACACACAATACCCCATAATGACAAAGCAAAAACAGGTTTTTAGAACATTTTGCAAAAAAAAGAAGAACAAACGGAAATATCACATTTACATAAGTATTCAGACCCTTTACTTAGTACATTGTTGAAGCACCTTTGGCAGTGATTACAGCCTCGAGTCTTCTTGGGTATGATGCTACAAGCTTGGCACACCTGTATTTGGGAGTTTTTCCCATTTTTCTCTGCAGATCCTCTCAAGCACTGTCAGGTTGGATGGGGAGCGTCGCTACACAGCTATTTTCAGGTCTCTCCAGAGATGTTCGATCGGGCTCTGGCTGGGCCACTCAAGGACATTCAGACACTTGTCCCGAAGCCACTCCTGCGTTGTCTTGGCTGTGTGCTTAGGGTCGTTGTCCTGTTGGAAGGTGAACCTTTGCTCCAGTCTGAGGTCCTGAGCGCTCTGCAGCAGGTTTTCATCAAGGATCTCTGGTGCCAGGTTTCCTCCAGACATGACGTTTGGCATTCAGGCCAAAGAGTTCAATCTTGGTTTCATCAGACTACAGAATCTTGTTTCTCATGGTCTGAGAGTCTTTGGGCTGTCATGTGCCTTTTACTGAGGAGTTGTTTCCATCTGGCCACTCTACCATAAAGGCCTGATTGGTGGAATGCTGCAGAGATGGTTGTCCTTCTGGAAGGTTTTCCCATCTCCACAGAGGAACTCTGGAGCTCTGTCAGAGTGACCATCGGGTTCTTGGTCAACTTCCTGACCAAGGCCCTTCTCCCCCAATTGCTCAGTTTGGCCGGGCGGCCAGCTCTAGGAATAGTCTTGGTGGTTCCAAACTTCTTCCATTTAAGAATGATGGAGGCCACGGTGTTCTTGGGGACCTTTAATGCGGCAGAATTTTTGTGGTACCCTTCCCCAGATCTGTACCTCGACACAATCCTGTCTCGGAGCTCTACGGACAATTCCTTCGACCTCATGGCTTGGTTTTTGCTCTGACATGCCCTGTCAACTGTGGGACCTTATCTAGACAATTGTGTGCCTTTACAAATCATGTCTAATCAATTGAATTTACCACAGGGGGACTCCAATCAAGTTGTAGAAACATCTCAAGGATCATCAATGGAAACAGGATGCACCGGAGCTCAATTTCGTGTCTCCTAGAAAAGGGTCTGAATATTTATGTAAATAAGGCATTTCTATTTTTATTTTTAATACATTTGCAAACATTTCTAAAAACCTGTTTTCGCTTTTTCATTATGGGGCATTTTGTGTAGATTGATGAGGAAAAACAATGTGATTTAATCAATTTTAGAATAAGGCTGTAACGTAACAAAATGTGGAAAAAGGGAAGGGGTCTGACTACTTTCCTAAGGCACTGTAGGCATGCAGGCTAGGCCATGTGATGACAGGCATGTCTCAGCCAGACATGGGTGCTCAACTCCAGTCCTCCATGTCTAAGACAGACAGTGCCCTATTGAGTCTAAAAAACAAATACAGCATATTCCTCCCACCTTTATTCCATTCCAAAATCTACTTTGGCCAAAAAGAAAATTAAAATGTGAAACAAGACACAAAACTAAATGTAAACCCAGAACACACTGCACTACAAACCTGGAGGAGTGGAGTTGATCACCCTGTTTTGGTCAGGAGGATTTAAGGGGGAAGGTTTCCTGTGTCCTGTGTCTGCTGGTTACCTGGCTGTGGCTGGTGGTTACCTGGCTGTGGCTGCTGTGGCTGGTGGTTACCTGGCTGTGGCTGGTGGTTACCTGGCTGTGGCTGGTGGTTACCTGGCTGTGTCTGCTGTGGCTGGTGGTTACCTGGCTGTGGCTGGTGTGGCTGGTGGTTACCTGGCTGTGTCTGCTGTGGCTGGTGGTTACCTGGCTGTGTCTGCTGTGGCTGGTGGTTACCTGGCTGTGGCTGGTGGTTACCTGGCTGTGGCTGGTGGTTACCTGGCTGTGGCTGCTGGTTACCTGGCTGTGGCTGCTGGTTACCTGGCTGTGGCTGCTGGTTACCTGGCTGTGGCTGCTGGTTACCTGGCTGTGGCGGCTGGTTACCTGGCTGTGGCTGCTGGTTACCTGGCTGTGTCTGCTGTGGCTGGTTGGTTACCTGGCTGTGGCTGCTGTGGCTGCTGGTTACCTGGCTGTGGCTGGTGGTTACCTGGCTGAGGCTGCTGGTCACCTGGCTGTGGCTGCTGGTCACCTGGCTGTGGCTGCTGGTCACCTGGCTGTGGCTGCTGGTCACCTGGCTGTGGCTGCTGGTCACCTGGCTGTGGCTGCTGGTCACCTGGCTGTGGCTGCTGGTCATCTGGCTGTGGCTGGTGGTTACCTGGCTGTGGCTGCTGGTTACCTGGCTGTGGCTGCTGGTTATCTGGCTGTGGCTGCTGGTTACCTGGCTGTGGCTGCTGGTTACCTGGCTGTGGCTGCTGGTTACCTGGCTGTGGCTGCTGGTTACCTGGCTGTGGCTGGTGGTTACCTGGCTGTGGCTGGTGGTTACCTGGCTGTGGCTGGTGGTTACCTGGCTGTGGCTGGTGGTTACATGGCTGTGGCTGCTGGTTACCTGGCTGTGGCTGGTGGTTACCTGGCTGTGGCTGGTGGTTACCTGGCTGTGGCTGGTGGTTACATGGCTGTGGCTGGTGGTTACCTGGCTGTGGCTGGTGGTTACCTGGCTGTGGCTGCTGGTTACCTGGCTGTGGCTGCTGGTTACCTGGCTGTGGCTGCTGGTTACCTGGCTGTGGCTGGTGGTTACCTGGCTGTGGCTGGTGGTTACCTGGCTGTGGCTGCTGGTTACCTGGCTGTGTCTGCTGGTTACATGGCTGTGGCTGGTGGTTACATGGCTGTGGCTGGTGGTTACATGGCTGTGGCTGGTGGTTACCTGGCTGTGGCTGGTGGTTACCTGGCTGTGGCTGGTGGTTACCTGGCTGTGGCTGGTGGTTACCTGGCTGTGGCTGGTGGTTACCTGGCTGTGCGGCAGCGGCTGCAGTGTACCATGGCAGCAGGTGCATCAGCAGCTCTCTCTGTCTGCCCCAGGTGGTGGAGGCGGTCACGGCTGAAGTGGCCGTGGTGCACGTAGCGGCGTTGCCCGTCACCATGACGTCTCTGTCCCCTCCCCTGGCTGCCCTGGGTCCAGAGCCCGGGTTTTGGCCCAACCCCTGACCGAGACCACCGAGCCCCAGACCCGCCGGGCCGTGCTGGCTTTCACTCCACCTCAGCCCTTCAGTCAGGACAAAACCAAACCAGTGGTCAGGCCAAAGCCAGATATAGGGAGACAGAGTTTTGGCAGTATTGGTTTGAGAGTTTTAGCAGAAGCCAAGTTGCCACTTGCAGTCAAAAATCACCTGTTTATATGTCCATCAACAGGAATATAGTTTATTAAAATGGCAGGCCAGACATAACTTGTTCTATAACTGAATCCTACTGATCGTTGAGTTCTGTTCTGAACAGGTATACAGCTCCTAAGAAGCTAATAATTGTAGCATTATTAAGTGCCTGCTTGGTAGAAATGGCATAGAGAAATGCTAGACAACATGTTAGCATTAGGATCCAGAATTAGCATCACTGTTAGTGTTAGATAGGGTTATTATCGTTAGCCATGTAGGAATGAAAACCAGCACCTCCAGGATCAGGTCTGAGTACCACAGAAGCTGTGGCAAAGCTTGGGAAGGAGAGGAGGCGGGGATGGTGAGATGAGGGCTTATTTCATGCATTTTTGCTCATGTGACTTGTATGGTGACTCAAAGACAAAAAAAAAAATGGGACATAGCCTAAACATTCCATTATTTAGGCTCCATCTCCGCTGATGTAGAATTGAGCAAAAAAAGTTTAGTATAGTTTAGAAAACAGTCCCACACATGTCTGAAGGTGGTGTTATCCTCTTACCAGATCATGATGTCACTCTAACTTGTCTTAAAAGGGATAGTTGGAGATTTGGAAAACTAACCCTTTTTTTTTTTTTTTAACTTAACCAGAGTCAGATGAACTCATGGACACCATTTGTATGTCTCTGTGCAGTTTGAACGAAGTTGAAGGTAGTTGCTGGAGCCATTGCTAACTAGCGTTAGCGCAAACACAGTAAGTCGACAGGAACAGCTAGCTTAATTGCCAAAAATAGAGCTTAAATGCCTAAATCTAGAACTATCCCTTTAAGATATAGCTAGATGGAAACCACATTCATTCAAACCAGATTCCTTTCACATTATTGATTAGTATCTACAGTAACAGTTATGTTTTTATCCTACTACGAGTCATAAATATCTCTGTCTCCTGACCTCCGTCCTTCACTGAACTCTATCTAGCCCTCCAGGACCATGTGTGTGGTGTGTGTGAGCGAGTCCGTCCGTGTCACAATGCTTGGCCATAGGGATGGGACATAAACTAAAATGTACAGAGGGACAGATGGCAAGCTCAAGCAGCTTCCAAGATCACTTAAATTGTCATAGAGTCAACATGAACCCCTTCCTCCCCTAGCACCATAGACTAGCCAACAGTAGCCCCCCCTCCTACCGTGGTTGTTACCTGGGTTGTTCCTCTCCAGCAGGTACCAGCGGTAGAAAGATCTGCGTTTGGAGTCGCTCATCTCCAAGCCCTGCTGCAGCAACCACTGGGAGATATAACTCTGACTGATACCTAGGGAGAGGAGAGGAGATATCTCTGACTGATACCAAGGGAGAGGAGATATCTCTGACTGATACCTAGGGAGAGGAGATATATAACTGACTGATACCTAGGGAGAGGAGATATAACTCTGACTGATACCAAGGGAGAGGAGATATATAACTGACTGATACCTAGGGAGAGGTGATATATAACTGACTGATACCTAGGGAGAAGATATATAACTCTGACTGATACCAAGGGAGAGGAGAGGAGATATCTCTGACTGATACCAAGGGAGAGGAGATATCTCTGACTGATACCTAGGGAGAGGAGATATATAACTGACTGATACCTAGGGAGAGGAGATATAACTCTGACTGATACCAAGGGAGAGAGGAGATATATAACTGACTGATACCTAGGGAAGGTGATATATAACTGACTGATACCTAGGAGAAGATATATAACTCTGACTGATACCAAGGGAGAGGAGATATATAACTGACTGATACCAAGGGAGAGGTGATATATAACTGACTGATACCTAGGGAGAAGAGATATAACTGACTGATACCTAGGGAGAGGATATATAACTGACTGATACCTAGGGAGAGGAGATATAATTCTGACTGATACCTAGGGAGAGGAGATATATAACTGACTGATACCTAGGGAGAGGAGATATATAACTGACTGATACCTAGGGAGAGGAGATATATAACTGACTGATACCTAGGGAGAGGAGATATATCTGACTGATACCTAGGGAGAGGAGATATCTGACTGATACCTAAGGAGAGGAGATATAACTGACTGATACCTAGGGAGATGAGATATAACTGACTGATACCTAGGGAGAGGAGATATAACTCTGACTGATACCTAGGGAGAGGAGATATAACACTGACTGATACCCAGGAGATATATATCCGACTGATACCTAGGGAGAGGAGATATATCTGACTGATACCTAGGGAGAGGAGATATATCTGACCGATACCTAGGGAGAGGAGATATAACTCTGATACCTAGGGAGAGGAGAGGAGATATAACTGACTGATACCTAGGGAGAGGAGATATAACTCTGACTGATACCTAGGGAGAGGAGAGGAGATATAACTGACTTATAGAGAGGAGAGGAGATATAACTCTGACTGATACCTAGGGAGAGGAGATATATCTGACTGATACTTAGGGAGAGGAGATATATCTGACTGATACCTAGGGAGAGGAGAGGAGATATATCTGACTGATACCTAGGGAGAGGAGATGAGATATAACTCTGACTGATACCTAGGGAGAGGAGATATAACTGACTGATACCTAGGGAGAGGAGATATAACTAACTGATACCTAAGGAGAGGAGATATAACTAACTGATACCTAGGGAGAGGAGATATATCTGACTGATACCTAGGGAGAGGAGATATAACTCTGACTGATACCTAGGGAGAGGAGAGGAGATATAACTCTGACTGATACCTAGGGAGAGGAGATATAACTCTGATACCTAGGGAGAGGAGATATATAACTGACTGATACCTAGGGAGAGGAGAGGAGATATAACTCTGACTGATACCAAGGGAGAGGAGAAGAGATATAACTCTGACTGATACCAAGGGAGAGAGGAGATATAACTCGGACTGATACCTAGGGAGAGGAGAGGAGATATAACTCTGACTGATACCTAGGGAGAGGAGAGGAGATATAACTCTGACTGATACCTAGGGAGAGGAGAGGAGATATAACTCGGACTGATACCTAGGGAGAGGAGAGGAGATATAACTCGGACTGATACCTAGGGAGAGGAGATATATAACTGACTGATACCTAGGGAGAGGAGATATATCTGACTGATACCTAGGGAGAGGAGATATCTGACTGATACCTAAGGAGAGGAGATATAACTGACTGATACCTAGGGAGAGGAGATATAACTGACTGATACCTAGGGAGAGGAGATATAACTCTGACTGATACCTAGGGAGAGGAGATATAACACTGACTGATACCCAGGAGATATATATCCGACTGATACCTAGGGAGAGGAGATATATCTGACTGATACCTAGGGAGAGGAGATATATCTGACCGATACCTAGGGAGAGGAGATATAACTCTGATACCTAGGGAGAGGAGAGGGGATATAACTGACTGATACCTAGGGAGAGGAGATATAACTCTGACTGATACCTAGGGAGAGGAGAGGAGATATAACTGACTTATAGAGAGGAGAGGAGATATAACTCTGACTGATACCTAGGGAGAGGAGATATATCTGACTGATACTTAGGGAGAGGAGATATATCTGACTGATACCTAGGGAGAGGAGATGAGATATAACTCTGACTGATACCTAGGGAGAGGAGATATAACTGACTGATACCTAGGGAGAGGAGATATAACTCTGATACCTAAGGAGAGGAGATATAACTAACTGATACCTAGGGAGAGGAGATATATCTGACTGATACCTAGGGAGAGGAGATATAACTCTGACTGATACCTAGGGAGAGGAGAGGAGATATAACTCTGACTGATACCAAGGGAGAGAAGAGGAGATATAACTCGGACTGATACCTAGGGAGAGGAGAGGAGATATAACTCTGACTGATACCTAGGGAGAGGAGATATAACTCTGACTGATACCTAGGGAGAGGAGATATAACTCTGACTGATACCTAGGGAGAGGAGAGGAGATATATCTGACTGATACCAAGGGAGAGGAGAAGAGATATAACTCTGACTGATACCAAGGGAGAGAAGAGATATAACTCGGACTGATACCTAGGGAGAGGAGATATAACTCTGATACCTAGGGAGAGGAGATATATAACTGACTGATACCAAGGAGAGGTGATATATAACTGACTGATACCTAGGAGAGAAGAGATATAACTGACTGATACCTAGGGAGAGGATATATAACTCGACTGATACCTAGGGAGAGGAGATATAATTCTGACTGATACCTAGGGAGAGGAGATATATAACTGACTGATACCTAGGGAGAGGAGATATATAACTGACTGATACCTAGAGAGAGGAGATATATAACTGACTGATACCTAGGGAGAGGAGATATATAACTGACTGATACCTAGAGAGAGGAGATATATAACTGACTGATACCTAGGGAGAGGAGATATATAACTGACTGATACCTAGGGAGAGGAGATATATAACTGACTGATACCTAGGGAGAGGAGATATATCTGACTGATACCTAGGGAGAGGAGAGGAGATATAACTCTGACTGATACCTAGGGAGAGGAGAGGAGATATAACTCTGACTGATACCAAGGGAGAGGAGAAGAGATATAACTGACTGATACCAAGGGAGAGAAGAGGAGATATAACTCGGACTGATACCTAGGGAGAGGAGAGGAGATATAACTCTGACTGATACCTAGGGAGAGGAGATATATCTGACTGATACCTAGGGAGAGGAGAGGAGATATAACTCTGACTGATACCTAGGGAGAGGAGAGGAGATATAACTCTGACTGATACCTAGGGAGAGGAGAGGAGATATAACTCGGACTGATACCTAGGAGAGAGAGAGATATAACTCTGACTGATACCAAGGGAGAGGAGAAGAGATATAACTCTGACTGATACCAAGGGAGAGAAGAGGAGATATAACTCGGACTGATACCTAGGGAGAGGAGAGGAGATATAACTCTGACTGATACCTAGGGAGAGGAGATATAACTCTGATACCTAGGGAGAGGAGATATATAACTGACTGATACCTAGGGAGAGGAGAGGAGATATAACTCTGACTGATACCAAGGGAGAGGAGAAGAGATATAACTCTGACTGATACCAAGGGAGAGAAGAGGAGATATAACTCGGACTGATACCTAGGGAGAGAAGAGGAGATATAACTCTGACTGATACCAAGGGAGAGAAGAGGAGATATAACTCGGACTGATACCTAGGGAGAGAAGAGGAGATATAACTCTGACTGATACCTAGGGAGAGGAGATATAACTCTGATACCTAGGGAGAGGAGATATATAACTGACTGATACCTAGGGAGAGGAGAGGAGATATAACTCTGACTGATACCAAGGGAGAGGAGAAGAGATATAACTCTGACTGATACCAAGGGAGAGAAGAGGAGATATAACTCGGACTGATACCTAGGGAGAGAAGAGGAGATATAACTCTGACTGATACCTAGGGAGAGGAGATATAACTAACTGATACCTAAGGAGAGGAGATATAACTAACTGATACCTAGGGAGAGGAGATATATCTGACTGATACCTAGGGAGAGGAGATATAACTCTGACTGATACCTAGGGAGAGGAGAGGAGATATAACTCTGACTGATACCTAGGGAGAGGAGAGGAGATATAACTGACTTATAGAGAGGAGAGGAGATATAACTCTGACTGATACCTAGGGAGAGGAGATATATCTGACTGATACCTAGGGAGAGGAGAGGAGATATAACTCTGACTGATACCTAGGGAGAGAGGAGATATAACTCTGACTGATACCTAGGGAGAGGAGATATAACTCGGACTGATACCTAGGGAGAGGAGAGGAGATATAACTCTGACTGATACCAAGGGAGAGGAGAAGAGATATAACTCTGACTGATACCAAGGGAGAGAAGAGGAGATATAACTCGGACTGATACCTAGGGAGAGGAGAGGAGATATAACTCGGACTGATACCTAGGGAGAGGAGAGGAGATATAACTCGGACTGATACCTAGGGAGAGGAGATATAACTGACTGATACCTAGGGAGAGGAGAGGAGGAGAAGGAAGGTAGATAAGAAGAGGAGAAGAGGAGAGCCAGGGAGAACGCATTATAAAATATCCTAGAGAGAAAGACAGTAATAGTCATACAAAACGATGTAAACAGTACACACTAAAAAACAGATGCGACCGGTACACTAAAAGCTGTCTGAGCAGAATAGATGCATTACCTGTGACCTGTCCCACGATGGCCTGGGAGATCCTGCGGTTGTTGAGGAAGGTTTTGATTTCCTCCTTCACCAGGTTACTGTCCCTCCTACAAACAACAGGGACCACAGAGTAAGAACAGACCACACACTTCCTGCTTCCTCACATCTGCACTAATGTGGAACTACTGGTGGAAGTGAATACATTCTCCACCACATGGGCTTTACCTCCCCTGTACTTTTAGACAAACAGATGAAGGATTGACGATTGACAGATTCGGAGCCTATGACTCGAGGTTCACCATTTTTGGAGATCAATGTACACACAGAATCAGAGCGACTGTGGTTTCTGGAATGTCTACAAAATTGTGGGGAAAAACAGACGGGGCTTAGATTAACAACATGTAAACTATATTTAGTCTCCAAATGTTTATTGAAAACATAAATACATTTGCACAACGAGCTCTTGTCTCTCAAATACAACATTAGAGTTGTTGTTAGCTAGCTAGCTAGCATATTAGCATAGGTGGCAAAATAGATCAGTCAAAACAAGACATGGCACGAAGAACAAGATAAAACTAGCTGGAAACGAGCCACCACGATTCCCCACATGGCAGCTTCTTGTCATTGTTGCTAGCGATCTGGCCATCCAGAATCACAACACGTGGACTTCTGCCCCATTGAAGCGTGGGCATCGTTTTCGTGACGTTGTCAACTAACCCCTCTATTGCCAGAGACTGAGGGGGTATGATTAATCTCGCCCCGGGCGCCCGTGTAGGCTTGTTTTGCACCGGCTGAAAGTTGATTGCATTCGATTTGGAACCGGGCTGCCTCCAGGGCGTGAGCCAGGTGCCCCGCTCTGTCAGACGAAAAAGCAGGCTCAAAACAAAACACGTAATTAATTATGTGTAGTAATTAATAGGATTCTGTGTTTTGATAAAAACGCTTTATCTGCTTTCCTAATGAAAACTAGTTATAAAATTCTAACATTGATTTTATGTTAAAGAGATGTTTGTTTCTGGACGATGCACCGTGATGCCTAGTTTCAAGTTTTAATGTCACAACTACTGTGTCAAGCTCCAAACACAACAATGCAGTAATCAATATCAATGTAGCACTAAAAATTAGATAAGGTACAACAGAAAACACACAATAAATATGTATAGGGGTAAGGTGAAAGTATTCACCCCCCTTGGCATTTTTCCTATTTTGTTGCCTTACAACCTGGAATTAAAATGGATTTTTTGGGGGGTTTGTATCATTTGATTTACACAACACTTTGAAGATGCAAAATATAAAAAAATAAAATAAAATAAAAAATAAAAAAACTATTCAGTCCCAGTCTCAAATCTCTGGAAGACTGAAACAGGTTTCCCTCAAGAAGAATTTCCCTGTATTTAGCGCCATCCATTATTTCTTTAATTCTGACCAGTTTCCCAGTCCCTGCCGATGAAAAACATCCCCACAGCATGATGCTGCCACCACCATGCTTCACTGTGAGGATGGTGTTCTCGGGGTTTGCGCCAGACATAGCGTTTTCATTGATGGCCAAAAAGCTAAATTTTAGTCTCATCTGACCAGAGTACCTTCTTGCATATGTTTGGGGAGTCTCCCACATGCCTTTTGGTGAACATCAAACGTGTTTGCTTATTTTTTTGTTTAAGCAATGGCTTTTTTTCTGGCCACTCTTCCGTAAAGCCCAGCTCTGTGGAGTGTACGGCTTAAAGTGGTCCTATGGACAGATAATCCAATATCCGCTGTGGAGCATTGCAGCTCCTTCAGGGTTATCTTTGGTCTCTTTGTTGCCTCTCTGATTAATGCCCTCCTTGCCTGGTCCGTGAGTTTTGGTGGGCGGCCCTCTCTTGGCAGGTTTGTTGTGGTGCCATATTCTTTCAATTTTTTTATAATGGATTTAAATGTTGCTCCGTGGGATGTTCAACGTTTTGGATATGTTTTTATAACCCAACCCTGATCTGTACCTCTCCACAACTTTGTCCCTGACCTGTTTGGAGAGCTCCTTGGTCTTCATGGTGCCGCTTGCTTGGTGGTGCCCCTTGCTTAGTGGTGTTGCAGACTCTGGGGCCTTTCAGAACAGGTGTATATATACTGAGATCATGTGACAGATCATGTGACACTTAGTTAATAAAGTCCACCTGTGTGCAATCTAATTATGTGACTTCTGAAGGAATTTTCTGAAAGAAGTTCTTTTTTTCATTACACTTCACCCAATTTGGACTATTTTGTGTATGTCCATTACATTAAAAAAATCTATATAAATTACAGGTTGTAATGCAACAAAATAGGAAAAACACCAAGGGGGATGTATGTATAGGGGTAAGCATACTATATACAGGGTCAATATGCCTTAGGCATGCTGCAAGGAGGCATGAGGACTGCAGATGTGGCCAGGGCAATAAATTGCAATGTCCGTACTGTGAGACGCCTAAGACAGCGCTACAGGGAGACAGGACGGACAGCTGATCGTCCTCGCAGTGGCAGACCACGTGTAACAACACCTGCAAAGGATCGGTACATCCAAACATAACACCTGTGGGACAGGTACAGGACGGCAATAATAACTGCCCGAGTTATACCAGGAACGCACAATCCCTCCATCAGTGCTCAGACTGTCCACAATAGGCTGAGAGAGGCTGGACTGAGGGCTTGTAGGCCTGTTGTAAGGCAGGTCCTCACCAGACATCAACAACGTCGCCTATGGGTACAAACCCACCGTCGCTGGACCAGACAGGACTGGCAAAAAGTCCTCTTCATTGACGAGTCGCGGTTTTGTCTCACCAGGGGTGATGGTCGGATTCGCATTTATCGTCGAAGGAATGAGCGTTACACCAAGGCTTGTACTATGGAGCAGGATCGAGGTGAAGGGTCAGTCATGGTCTGGGGCGGTGTGTCACAGCATCATCGGACTGAGCTTGTCATTGCAGGCAATCTCAACGCTGTGCGTTACAGGGAAGACATCCTCCTCCCTCATGTGGTACCCTTCCTGCAGGCTCATCCTGACATGACCCTCCAGCATGACAATGCCACCAGCTATACTGCTTGTTCTGTGCATGATTTCCTGCAAGACAGGAATGTCAGTGTTCTGCCATGGCCAGCGAAGAGCCAGATATGTATAGCCAGATATGTATAGGGGTAAGTTGACTAGGCATCAGGATATTTGATAAACAGATTAGCAGCAGTGTAAATGAAGATTGTATGCGAGTGTGTGTAGAGTCAGTATAAATGTGTGTGCATGTTGTGTGTGTGTTGGTGTCGGTCTGCCCTCAAATCCTCTCCTCATGTACTCCTCCAGGTCCCAGTCTTCTCTCTCTCTATCTCTCTCTCCCCCTCCGGTTGAAAACGGGCCAGCATAAAATAACTCCCTCTCTGTCATAAAGCCTTCTGCCTTCTGTAGATCCTGTTAGCCTGGCTGCTCTCTTCATCCCATCCCTCCCTACACACCTGACCCAAATTAGTCAGGCTAACAGCCATCATCACCAGGGACTGGCCGTTATTTTCTGATAATGATGTAATCATCATCCTCTCCCAGCGCAACAAAGACTAGCTTCTCTTCCTCCGCTTACTGTGTTCACCTCAAATAACCCTCCTTCTCTTTTTCATGATTCACTGATCTCTCCTAAGCTTCTTCTACCATCTTTAAGCAGTAGGCCTCTCCTCAATACTATCCTATAGGCCTACATCTCTTTTCTCCTTACCTGTCTCCATAACTGAAACCCTCAACCAACCCCTCAACCAACTCACCTCATGTACTCCTCCACCTTCTCCTCAAGGTCCCAGTCCTCCTCCGCCATGATGTCATAGCTGAATGACCTCTGAACTCCGACCCCCGGGGGGTAAAGCGGCGGGGGCGAGGCCTCGTAGCTGTTGCTAGGCGACAGGGAGGCGCCATCCATCCCGGGTGTCTGCGTGGTGGCAGAGGCCAGGGAGAGGGAGGAAGAGGAAGAGGAGGAAGAGGAGGAGGAGGGGGCCGGGGCGGAGGCTGTGGTAGGGGTGGCGTTGGTTGTGGGGTTGGCTGTGTGGGTGTCATTGCAGTAGTCGGGGTCTAGTCGCTCTAGGGATCCCAAGGCCTGGACGATCTGTGGCTTGGTCATCCCTGAGAGACGGAGGCGCTGGAGGAGGTCGATCTGCTCGATGGTGTAGCGTGGCTCCACCTCACAACACTCCATCCTGACATCTAACGGGTTAAAACACACATGACTTGTTCACAGACACACTTTCAATAAGTCTCTAAAATACTGTACAGTTGAAGTCGGAAGTTTACATACACTTAGGTTGGAGTCATTAAAACTCGTTTTTCAACCACTCCACTAATTTCTTGTTAACAAACTATAGTTTTGGCAAGTCGGTTAGGACATTTACTTTGTGCATGACAAGTCATTTTTCCAACAATTGTTTACAGACAGATTATTTCACTTATAATTCACTGTATCACAATTCCAGTGGGTCAGAAGTTTACATACACTAAGTTGACTGTGCCTTTAAACAGCTTGGGAAATTCCAGAAAATGATGTCATGGCTTTAGAAGCTTCTGATAGGCTAATTGAAATAATTTGAGTCAATTGGACGTGTACCTGTGGATGTATTTCAAGGCCTACCTTCAAACTCAGTGCCTCTTTGCTTGACATCATGGGAAAATCAAAAGAAATCAGCCAAGACCTCAAAAAACATTGTAGACCTCCACAAGTCTGGTTCATACTTGGGAGCAATTTCCAAACGCCTGAAGGTACCACGTTAATCTGTACAAACAATAGTACGCAAGTATAAACACCATAAACCACGCAGCCGTCAAACCGCTCAGGAAGGAGAAGCGTTCTGTCTCCTAGAGATGAACGTACTTTGGTGTGAAAAGTGCAAATTAATCCCAGAACAACAGCAAAGGACCTTGTGAAGATGCTGGAGGAAACAGGTACAAAAGTATCTATATCCACAGTAAAACGAGGCCAATATCGACATAACCTGAAAGGCCGCTCAGCAAGGAAGAAGCCACTGCTCCAAAACCGCCATAAAAAAGCCAGACTACGGTTTGCAACTGCACATGGGGACAAAGATCCTCATTCTATAGAAAATGTGTGGGCAGAACTGAAAAAGCGTGTGCGAGCAAGGAGGCCTACAAACCTGACTCAGTTACAACAGCTCTGTCAGGAGGAATGGGCCAAAATTCACCCAACTTATTGTGGGAAGCTTGTGGAAGGCTACCCGAAACGTTTGACCCAAGTTAAACAATTTAAAGGCAATGCTACCAAATACTAATTGAGTGTATATAAACTTCTGACCCACTGGGAATGTGATGAAATAAATACAAGCTGAAATAAATCATTCTCTCTACTATTTAGCATAATAACAACTAGGCATTTATAGTAGCATTTAGCATAATAACAACTAGGCATTTATAGTAGCATTTAGCATAATAACAACTAGGCATTTATAGTAGCATTTAACATTTGACATACTTTTACTGAGGCATCAGTGAACATAAAAGTACAAGTCAGAAACGTTAAATGTTAATATAAATGCCTAGTTGCCTGTCCAAACTTTGGCACAGTTTATATTTGGCAACGGTCACAATGCTTACACTCACCCTGCCATATTTGTCCTGGGCATAAGACAGTGCTGATTCACTGTCTGATTACTCATAAAGTTATAATAACATACAATGTATTCGGAAAGTATTGTTACATTACAGCCTTATTCTAAAATGGATTAGTTTTCCCCCCCCCCTCATCAATCTACACACAATACCCCATAATGACAAAGCAAAAACAGGTTTCAACATTTTTACAGATGTATTAAAAATAAAAAAACAGAAATACCTTATAAGTATTCAGACCCTTTGCTATGAGACTCAATTTAGCTGAGGTGCATCGTGTTTCCATTGATCATCCTTGAGATGTTTCTACAACTTGATTGATGTCCACCTGTGGTAAATTCATTTGATTGGACATGATTTGGAAAGGCACACACCTGTCTATATAAAGGTCCCACAGTTGACAGTGCATGTCAGAGCAAAAACCAAGCCATGAGGTCGAAGGAATTGTCCATAGAGCTCTGAGACAGGATTGTGTCGAGGCACAAATCTGGGGAAGGGTACCAAAAAAATTATGCCGCATTGAAGGTCCCCAAGAACACAGTGGCCTCCATCATTCTTAAATGGAAAAAGTTTGGAACCACCAAGACTCTTACTAGAGCTGGCCGCCCGGCCAAACTGAGCAATCAGGGGAGAAGGGCCTTGGTCAGGAAGGTGACCAAGAACCCGATGGTCACTCTGACAGAGCTCCAGAGTTCCTCTGTGGAGATGGGAGAAACTTCCAGAAGGACAACCATCTCTGCAGCACTACACCAATCAGGTTCACCTTCCAACAGGACAACGACCCTAAGCACACAGCCAAGACAACGCAGGCGTGGCTTCAGGACAAGTCTCTGAATGTCCTTGAGTGCCACAGCCAGAGCCCAGACTTGAACCCGATCAAACATCTCTGGAGAGACCTGAAAATAGCTCCCCATCCAACCTGACAGAGCTTGAGAGGATCTGCAGAGAAGAATGGGAGAAACTCCCAAATACAGGTGTGCCAAGCTTGTAGCATCATACCCAAGAAGACTTGAGGCTGTAATCACTGAGTAAAGGGTCTGAATACTTAAAGTATGTAACTGTGATATTTCCGTTCTATATTTTAAAAACCTGTTTTCCCTTTGTCATTATGGGGTATTGTGTGTAGATTGATGAGTGTGTGTGTGTGTGTGGTTGTTTTGTTTCAATTTTATAATAAGGCTGTAACTTACAAAATGTGTAAAAAGTCAGAGGGTCTGAATACTTTATGAATGCACTGTAGCTACCCACTAGCAACAGCTTTTCAAAGGAAGTGTCTGGCGCATTTGGGGAAAAAAACAACAACCATAACTTGGGCTAAAATAGCCTATGTATTTATTGCCATGATGTTGAATGCTAGTATGTACTGTACATTAATAATTTAATATGTGCATTGATTGTAAAATAATGCGTGTCATTGCCCCTGCCCGTGGCATTCCAGTGCCAGCCTGCAGCCTACCTGATAGCGGGGGTGAGAGGCGCCCTGTGGGCAGAGGTTCGGTTCGCGGTGCCGCAGCCGGGAGGCACCACTGTCGCATGGCTCGATGGAGCTGCCGGGGAGAGGTAGGCGACAGTTGCTGTTGCGGTGTAGGGACTAGGGAGGAAAAAGCTACTGTAGTCAGCTAGCAACTTCACTTCAGATAAGATAAAAGTTTTTGTAGTTAAATTAGATATGGTCTGTTGTTAAACAAGTTAGCTAACTAGCTATTCAAGTTAGCTTGTTGCTAGCCATCTGCCAAGTGAGACGTGCCAGTCACTTTCACTGACGTGCTGCAGTCTGGTTCGGTTAGCTGGTTAGCTTATCATGCTAGCTAATTATTAGCTTGCTAGCTATCTATAATCTGTTGACACTAGCTTGCAACTTGCTATTAAAAGTAGCTAACTTCAGCTACATTGGATAGTTAGCTAGCTCATTGCATCCACCCTGCAGCAGTAGCTAGCACACGCTAATTAGGTCATAAACCAGAGAACGTTGCACAAAAAAATGATCTTGATTTAGCCGGAGTGAGAGGTAATGGAATGCTAATGCAGACTGATGGTGCTAACCCGCAGCGGCCCTTTTATCTTACCTCCCGCTGCTGTGGCAAGCTGCAGCCGTGTAGATGGGTAGCTAACGCTGCAGGAGGCGACGCTATCTGGGCACTTCTCTTGAAATGCTCAACCATGCACGTCGACCGACCCACTTCGTAACGGTTTCCAACTAGCTAATGAAGGTGATCCGTGCACGGTCACATTGTCCCGGGATGCAGCAGCACCGTAGAGAAACCGAGTCGGTCTCAGTTTCTGACCTCCAACCCCACCACACTGTCCCGGGATGATATAGGAAGTTATACATCTGGGAGGGAAAATCAAAACGTTTATTTATTTATTAATACATTCAGTGCTAAAAAAAAAAAAAAGTTGATAGTGCAAACCTTATAGCTATTAGCCTATAATAAAGTTATCCGTAAAGCACTTTGTGGCAAAGCATTTTGTGACAAATATGAAAAAAAGGCTTTGTTAATACATTTGATTGATGCATTGATTGATAAAACTCTATTAGGCTACATTTGATTATATTCCTTCTGTAGACTGTTGGTATTTCTATATCTGATCTGTTTATTAAGTAGACCTAGTGATAGTCCAGGAGCTAGTGCACTAAGGGCTTTTGACCTCAGAACAGCCTCAATTCGTCAGGGCAAATCAAATCAAATCAAATAGTATTTGCCACATGTGCCGAATACAGCAGGTGTAGACATTACAGTGAAATGCTCACTTACAAGCCCTTAACCAACAATGCCGTTTTTAAGAAAAGAAAAAAAAGTGTAAAAATAAAGATAAGTTAAAAAAAGAAGGAAAAATATAATAATAATACAAAAAAAACGAATAATTAAAGAGCAGCAGTAAAATAAAATAACAGTAGAGGGGCTATATAGGGGGTACTGGTACAGAGTCAATGTGCGGGGACACTGGTTAGGCAAGGTGTTGTTCCACAGGGATGCTGGCCCTTGTTGACTCCGATGCTTCCCACAGTTGTGTCAAATTGGCTGGATGTCCTTTGGGTGGTGGACCGTTCTTGATACACACGGGAAACTGTTGAGTGTGAAAAACCCCGCAGCGTTAGAGTTCTTGACAGAAACCGGTGCGCCTGCCATACCTCGTTCAAAGGCAATTCAATCTTTTGTCTTGCCCATTCACCCTCTGAATGGCACACACACACAATCAATGTCTCAAGGCTTAAAAATCCTTCTTTAACCTATCTGCTCCCCTTCATCTACACTGATTGAAGTGGATTTAACAAGTGACATCAATAAGGGATCATAGCTTTTACCTGGATTCACCTGGTCAGTCTGTCCTTAAGGTTTTTCATTCTCAGTGGATGTCTGTATGTATTTCAATCGGCATGATCCCATATCATGCAGATTGCATGCAGACTTATAAATGGCATCAAGTGAAAGATACAGTGACTTCAGAAAGTATTACACATTTTGTTGTGTTACAACCTGAAATCAAAAAGGGATTAAATTGATTTTTCTCTCACACATCTACACACAAAGTGAAAACATGTTTTTACAAATGTTAGCAAATTTATTTAAAATGAAATGCAGAAATATCTCAGTCACATAAATATTCACACCCCTGAGTCAATACTTTGTAGAAACACTTTTGACAGAGATTACAGCTGTGAGTCGTTCTGGGTAAGTCTCTAAGAGCTTTGCACACCTGGATTGTACAATATTTACACATTATTATTTTTTAAATCCTTCAAGCTCTGTGAAGTTGGTTGTTGATCATCGCTAGACAGCCATTTTCAAGTCTTGCCATACATTTTCAAGCAGATTTAAGTCAAAGCTGTAACTCGGCCACTCAGGAACATTCAATGTCTTCTTGGTAAGCAACTCCAGTGTAGATTTGGCCTTGTGTTTTAGGTTATTATCCTGCTGAAAGGTGAATTCATCTCCCAGTGTCTGGTGGAAAGCAGACTGAACCAGGTTTTCCTCTAGGATTTTGCCTGTGCTTAGCTCCATTCCGTTATGTTTTTATCCTGAAAAACTCCCCAGTCCTCAACAGTTAGAAGCATACCCATAACATGATGCAGCCACCACTATGCTTGAAAATATGGAGAGTGGTACTCAGTAATGTGTTGTATTGGATTTGTCCCAAACATAGCACTTGGTATTCAGGGAAAACTGTGAATTGCTTTGCCACATATTTTGCAGTGTTACTTTAGTGCCTTGTTGCAAACAGGATACATGTTTTTATTTTTTTATTAGGGCGGCAGGTAGCTTAGTGGTTAAGAGCGTAGTGCCAGTAACCGAAAGGTCGCTGCTTCTAATCCCCGAGCCGACTAGGTGAAAAATCTGTCGATGTGCCCTTGAGCAAGGCACTTAACCCTAATTTCTCCTGTAAGTCGCTTTGGATAAGAACGCCTGCTAAATGACGTAAATGTAATGTTTTGGAATATTTATATTCTGTACAGGCTTCCTTCTTTTCACTCTGTCAATTAGTTTGACATAAATTCTCTCTCTCTCTCTCTCTCTCTCTCTCTCTCTCTCTCTCTCTCTCTCTCTCTCTCTCTCTCTCTCTCTCTCTCTCTCTCTCTCTCTCTCATTTTTGTGGTTGGAATCACAGTCTCCTTCTTTCTATGGTAAAAGTTGAACAATGAGTTGTTATCAGCCACTCCCTACACTGAGGCTGTTGCAGGTGTGTTTACCCAGCTAGTCCACTCAGTATAGGCATGCAGTCCTTCCCTCCCCTCTTTTGCGATGTGGCACAGCTGAGTAAGTCTTATTAAAGAGACACCTTACCTGACTTTTGCAGTTGAGTATTTTTTTTTAACCAAGGGTAGAAGCCCACAGTTGGCAGTTGTGACAAGACTTACAATTTAGACGTGAGGCAAGAGCCAGGGGCCTGTTGGAGGCCGAACTGAACTTCTACTACAAATTCGACAACTTGTACCTCCACTATGAACTGGGCGTTTTTGCAGGGCCTGCTTAGCGGGGTCAATAAGTACTCCACGGCGTTCGGTCGTATCTGGCTCTCCGTCGTCTTCATCTTCAGACTCATGGTCTTCGTCGTGGCTGCGGAGAAGGTGTGGGGCGACGAACAGAAAGACTTTGACTGCAACACCCGCCAACCCGGCTGCCACAACGTCTGTTACGACCACTTCTTCCCCGTCTCCCACAGCCGGCTCTGGGCACTCCAGCTCATCTTCGTCACGTGTCCCTCGCTACTGGTCGTCCTCCATGTTGCGTACAGAGATGAACGAGAGCGGAAACACTGTCTGAAGCACGGCGAGGGATGCACCCGTCTTTACGACAATACGGGGAAGAAGCGTGGCGGCCTGTGGTGGACCTACTTCTTCAGTCTGCTCTTCAAGATGGTGGTGGACGGCGTGTTCATCTTCCTGTTGTTTTACATCTACGAGGCGTACTTCTTCCCGCTGGTGGTGAAGTGCTCAGAGGACCCCTGTCCCAACGAGGTGGACTGCTTTATTGCCAGGTATTTTTGCTATTATTACAAACAGAGCACAACACTTTGTACTGATCATTGCCGTGGCCCTGCGGTTCTCCTGACCATGTGACCTGACCACCAGGAGAATCTCTGAGCCCTAAGTAATCACAAATGTAGCGAATGACATGAGCTAATCCAGGATGTGATTACAATGCATTGTTATTTTGAACAGCCATAGGCCTGTATTATTTCATGAAGCTCATCTTTATTCTCTGCTCCCCCCCAGACCAACAGAGAAGCGAGTGTTCACAGTCTTCATGGTGGTGGTTAGCTTCGTGTGTATCCTCCTGACTCTGTGTGAGATCCTCTACCTGCTGGGGAAGAAGTGCAGGGAGTGTGTCGGCGGTGGAGGGCCCCGTGCCATCAGGGAGAGCCCCCGGTTCAACATGCCAGCTACCATACACCTGATGGCGAACGATAACTCTGTGTTCAAGAAGTCTGAACTGGAGAAGACGAAGATGGCTGATGGTGGAGTGGCTGAGACAGAGAGCCCTGCTCCGGGTTACAGTGTGGCTATCTCCTAAGACTGTTATCTTTAATTCTGGTCCTGGAGACGCCATAGCATAGTGCAGGCTTTCGTTCATGCCCAGTACTAATACATGATTAGATGCATCTAATCAAGGCATTGATGATTAGTTGATCAGTTGTGTGTTAGTACTGGTCCGGAACAAAAGCCTATGGAAAGCCTATGGAGTGTTTGGCAGTAATCAAGGCATTGGGGGCCAGTATGAAAAAAATATATAAAAAAATATTGTATGCACTCACTAACTGTAAGTCGCTCTGGATAAGAGCGTCTGCTAAATGACTAAAAATGTAAATGTAAAATGATTAGTTGATCAGTTGTGTGTTAATGCTGGTCTGGAACAAAAGCCTACGGGGTGTTTGGCAGTGCACAACGTTCTGTCATGTCTGTATCAAGGACCTCATACACTGTTTAGTCTGAGTATGAAGATATGGGTCTAATACTCCAAAATGCTGTTTACAAAGTCACTGCCAAAATGGGACATCTTTTTTTTATTTATTTTTTACATGTTTTAGTCATGATTGATTAGAGAATGACATGACATCTGTTTTTTGTAAGAAGTTTTTATTTCATGAAATGTACATTATTTGTAGTCTTGTTCAGTTATTGATATGCTCTTTGATACCATGTGTAATATAATTTCAAGCCTAATGATTGTAGTCTGCTAATAATTTGAAATAAAACATTTTATTATGAATTATTTTTTTGTATTTTCTATAAATATAAATGCTTCTTCAATTTCAACTAAAATATCATGATGATTTTCAACTTAAGTCAAGTTGACTTGGCTCCATTGAGCACAAAACTTAGAGTAAATCAGATTGGACCGTCTTTTTTATTCCAGCAACCATTTTAGGGCACTTTACATACCACATGCTACGACCACAGGAGATGCAACAGTGCTCCATTAGAAGGTGTTGAATTGAGTAGTAAGCTCTCAGCGCTTTACATTTTACGTAATTAAACGGATCACATATTTTATGAAACAAATCTCACAGACAATGATCATATGTGATGTATAAACTTTGAATGAAGTTTTGTTCAAGAGCCACTCTAAAAAACATTCACACGGAACCTTAAATGTAACAAAGTTAATTCCTTGTGCAAGTGGCATGCAACTTACAAAACACCCGATGTGATCAAAGTGTTTTTGCAATGAAAGAGAACCACAAAATGACACACCTTGATAATGAAATGAATTAAATCATAGTTTAATCTACAGGTTGGCGGTAGTAGGACAGGAGTGGTCAGTAAACAGGGGTGGTAGACTGGACTCTCTAGATTAAATGACCTGATCACAGTCACATCCGGCATGACTCTACTCCATCAGACTAGGCAGCAGCACTAGCTGTCCAGCTGTGGGATGGTGACAGGTGCCACCTTCTCTAGCTGAATGAACTGTCTAGTCAGTCTAGATAAGAGTGTCTGCTAAATGACTCAAAATGTAAAATGTGCATGTGTACATTGCTGAATGGGCATGAACACCAATGTTCATGCCCAGTGTTTGAGTATCTACAACTGTGAATCAACAAATACTACAACCACTAGTGGTCACCATATCAGTTCTCTGTGAGACAGGAGAGCACTATGTCCCATATCCCGATACCTCCGTACCAAAGTTCCAGCTCTCCTGGCAAATAAAGGATCAGCGTTTTATCTCGGAATCTGTGGCAGTGCCGGATAAAGGAGGGGCGACTAGGCAGACATAGGGTGGTACCAAACCATACTCACCTGTGTGGGCCTGGGTTGGTACCAATATCAGAGTCACCTGGTGGGAACACTTAGTCACCATGACAACTCCAATGTTGATAGTGCATTTGATTTTAACAGGGTATTATTGCATCACTAACTGGCCTGTGAAAAGAAAAGCTTCACTGATTCCAAAGCTTGACCACACCTCCAGAGTGGGGCTAAAAGTCCATGTCCAGACCTAGACCAGCCCTTGTTCAGCCCTGGCATTCAATATTCAAATCAGACTGAGGCAACGTTGAACAGAGAGACAGACAAGCTAAAAATGGATTGAACATCAGCCCAGTGATCTGAAACAACTGTAAGTATGACTTGACTAATAATCAATCTGTAATAGTGATGCAAGTTACTTTTGTGTTTGAATGGAAATATGTTAACATGATTTACAATGCCTCAAAATGATGTGTATTCAGCAACAAGTACCTGTTTTTGAATATCATTCCACTGTTTTCATAAAAATTACTTTGCTCAAGATGTTCCCCTATGAAATCCCGCAACAACAAAATGTGATTTTGTGAGCATTAGACTCTTGATGGAAGGCAAATAGTGTGTTTTGATCAAATATTAAAGCAGCCTTTCTTCAAAGAACCCACGCCTTTAAGCAAACAGCTTCAGAAGGTGAAGAGAGAGTCGCAGGGAGATTTGGATGAAAAGCTTGATCAGAGTCTAAATAAAAGGCTGTGAACAGATCTTTCAAAAGAAAAATACTTTAACACCCAGAAGAAACGTCTTTCTATTTGTCATTGAAGAGTTGTAAACATATTACAGTACAGTGCTCAGCATATGTGGGAACTCCTTCAAGACTGTTGGAAAAGCATTCCAGGTGAAGCTGGTTGAGAGAATGCCAAGAGTGTGCAAAGCTGTCATCAAGGCATTTGAAGAATCTCAAATATAAAATATATTTTGATTTGTTTAACACTTTTTTTGGTTACTACATGATTCCATATGTGCTATTTCATAGTTTTGATGTCTTCACTATTATTCTACAATGTAGAAAATCGTTTTTAAAAAAATAAGAAAAACCCAGGAATGAGTAGGTGTGTCCAAACTTTTGACTGGTACTGTATATGTTTTTCAGCTGGTAGATGATTTCCTGTTGTTTGCAGCTTTATCCAGAAAGCTTTTTGACCTATCATTCTGTAGCCTTCCAGTAGGGCAGGCGATGGCAATGCCAGTGTTAGGTAATGCCAAGAGGTCTGGACCTTGATTTTAAGTAGTTCCCTTTCCCTGACATGGAGGATGGCCTGGCTCAATCCATACCCTGGTTGTTCAACCATTATTCATACACTTATTAGTTAATCACTTTCTCTTCTTCCTCCAGCTTCAAGTCCAAAGACAGAAGCTCATCCACACAGCCGGGTGAAAGTTCAACGGTGAAAGAAGGGGGTCCCACTCCGATCTCACCATGGACTGGAAGACGTTTGAGGCGCTGCTTAGCGGGGTCAACAAATACTCTACCGCGTTTGGACGCATCTGGCTCTCCGTGGTCTTCGTGTTTCGCGTCATGGTCTTCGTCGTGGCCGCAGAACGCGTCTGGAGTGAGGACCAGAAAGACTTTGACTGCAACACCCGCCAACCCGGCTGTGCCAACGTCTGTTACGACCACTTCTTCCCCGTCTCCCACACCCGGCTCTGGGCACTCCAGCTCATCTTCGTCACCTGTCCCACCTTCATGGTCGTGATGCACGTGGCGTACCGCGAGGAACGCGAACGCAAGTACCGCATCAAACATGGTGAGAACGCCCATCTCTACGACAACACAGGACAGAAGCACGGAGGACTCTGGTGGACATATCTCCTCAGCCTCTTCTTCAAGACGACCATCGAGGTGGCGTTCCTCTACCTCCTGCATCTCATCTACAACAACTTTGACCTGCCGCGACGCGTCAAGTGCGACCTCTGGCCTTGTCCCAACCAGGTGGATTGCTACGTCGGCCGGCCCACAGAGAAGAGGGTGTTCACCTACTTCATGGTGGGAGCGTCGGCTGTGTGTATAGTGCTCAACGTGTGTGAGATATTTTACCTGATAGCCATCCGGGTGCTGAGGATCAGCCACAGCAGAAGCCTCCACACCTCCCCCAAGATGAGCTGCTCTGAGCTGGACTGTGATGGGTGTCAGACGCTGGCGGTGACAGCAGAGGAGCAGAAGGGCAACGAGAAGAACATCTGTCTTTTGAGTCAGACATGAAACTTTTTACAATTGAACTTCTATTAAGATGCAAATCTTTTATTGACTAAATGTTGTAAGCGAAATCTGACTGTTATCAATACATTTATTTTAGTCAAATGTAATTTGTATGGCCAACACCTCGCCCTCCCTTATGGACACACCCCTGTGAGGGTGAAAGAGTTCTTGAAAGGGATTTGACAGGTCGTGTTCCCCTGCTCAGACGTTACTGACGAATGCCAGAGTTAACAACGCCTGGTAGGTATTTTACGTATCAGCTAACCACATCATGTGCTAATCTGTTGCCCGATGGCACAGTCGATGTTGTCGCATGCAACCATTGGTTGATGCATGTAACATCTGAGCAAGGGAACGCAACCCCCTGCTCATCTGATCTGGTCCCCTGCATTTTTCTGTACTGTTTTAGCTTTTAAGATTTACAGTTCATTGATTAGCCATGATAACTTCTAATTATTATCTTAATTTGTTTTATTTTTGGTTCCTTAGTAATTTCTAGTTTGCTTACAATGAAATGCAGGGCAGTGTACAGACCTTTCAGGGAGCAGGTGCTCAAAATGAAAGTCATATCTCGAACATAACATTGACATTTTTTGTCATTTAGCAGACGCTCTTATCCAGAGCGACTTACAGTTAGTGAGTGCATACATTATTTTTTATTTTATTTTTCATACTGGCCCCCCGTGCGACATAACTACTAACTGCCTCTTTAGCAAACATTTTAAATGTTTTCAGCATAGGCCTGTTTATTTCTACCACAACACACTCACTCATCACAAACTGTAAGCAAGCTTGTTACAGAGCCTCCTGAAGACATGATTGACATCTGAAAGAGGGTGGGCTAGCAGCTGATCATTGATATTGATGATTGATGTAAATCTGCTATTTAGCTAGCTAAGATTACTTTTTTTTACTGATTGTGATTTATCTTCAATGCTCTTAATTAATAACTTCAGATAAACAGCCTAATATTCATAACCTTCAAACTAATGAAATATGGCTGGCTGGCTGGCTAGTGGCTTGTGTGGATATACAGGGCAGACCAACGGGCGGGGCGGGGGTTTGCGGGGGGGCGAACTGACGACGTCACGACGACTTCGTTGAGGTGGGTTCGGAACAACAACGACAAATATTCTACACAATAAAAAATAATATATATATATATATATATATATATATATATATATATATATATATATAAAAAAAACCACCACACAAAAGTGCACTTGGCAAGTGGGAGGGCTATGGGGCAGGTGCTTGGACACAGTTAGACCCTATCTGTGCACGTGCCTGGCTGTTATATTTGCTTTTTGATTGGTCTATCTCTCCACCTAGTGGCGACAAAGTACCATCATATCCTTTCCGTTGAATAACTTTTTTTTTTGGGGGGGGGGTAACTTTATTTGAAATATTTGATAACTGCATTTTGACTATAGTTTATGTCATTTGTTTCCGTAAGTATTATGATTGAATTCATGTTGTTTTTAAAATAAAAGAGAAAATCACAACAACAAGTCACGTGTGTGTTTAAATTCCAGGGGGATCCGCCAATTCTTTTATATATATATATATATATGCGGCTGTGTGGTCGGGTCGGGGACGGACTGACGTGGAACGTTCGACCGGAGGAGGGAAAGAGAAAACATATATAAAATCATCGTATAGAATCTGTTACATTAACACAAAATCTGGACAGATGCTGACTTAAACGGGGGGATCAAATCACCAACAATGGCCAATACAGGTGAATATTGGACCGCAGTTCATAATCTGTTTAACCTTTGACAATTGACACGAGTGCTACAGTATTCTGGTAGACAGGATAGAGAATATAGTGAGTTATTCAGTTCAGCCACTGAGCCATCCTGTCCCATCAGGTTTCTGTTTGAACTGTTTTGACTGAAGAATGGGGTTAGAGTGAGGTAAAAGTCACCGCCAGGCCGTTAGACAATAGAAGGATCTTTATGGTTGTATAAACCACTCTGAGCCTGGTGACCAGTGGTTGAATTGGAACGTTTCCCGCTGCAAAAAAAATTACAGAAATATTCCACACATCAATTTCCTGACATTGTGTTAAACTGAAGGGAATAGACATTACACTTTGAATGTTTGATGATTAGAATTCCCACAGTCGACACATGTTTTATGACCAACATCTAATATGTCATACTGACAGACGGGGGGGCAGGACCAGACCAATGCATCAGTTATAGTCGGTCTATCCATCACCTGCCAGGCCAGTAGGTAGGGAGGAACAGTGTGAAAATGTGCCCGGTGAAACATAATGTAGGCCTGGCTGTTAATTAGAACCTTGATTGGTGGGAGTGTGGATGTTGTGAAACAACGTTGTGGTTGTGTGAAGGGGGTGGACACCCCTTATGGTAATACAGAGGTGATGAAGCTACCCAAGGCTAAATGCCTATAAACATCTAAACTTACATAAGCACCCTGTTAAAGCCGTATAGTGGTGAAATGCGTTGGTTAATTTTCAATTAAACTTCTGAAATTTTTATTTTTATTTTTATGATAGACATGTTCTACTCAGTTTTCACTGTCCAACAAGACTCATTGTACCTGTAAAACGAAATATGATAAAGTAAAGTACATATCCTAAATACAACATTAATCTGTCACTAGGCTCGATTTATAAAGGATCAGTTTCACAGTGTTGTGAGAAGTGTTGAGACTGTCATTATTCCACACTGCCTGGATGTGGTCTGATTTTAGATGGCATGTCTGCCTGTTATACCACACCGTTAACCCAACCTCATACATGAACTGGGTTCAAATACTATTTGACATCTTTCAAATAATTTAAGCGTTTGAATGGAATGGCCTGTCGGCTGAGTTTGCACTTTTGGGGCTTTTCTATTAGTCCATTGCGAAAGGCAAGCTCAATCAAGCACATCTTAAATATTTGAAATTATTTCAAATAGTATTTGAACCCAGGTCAGCTTCTCATAGAGTTGAAGTCGGAAGTTTACATACACCTTAGCCAAATACATTTAAACTCAGTTTTTCACAATTCCTGACATTTAATCCTAGTAAAAAATCACTGTTTTAGGTCAGTTAGGATCACCACTTTATTTTAAGAATGTGAAATGTCAGAATAATAGTAGAGAGAATGATTTATTTCAGCTTTTATTTCTTTTATCACATTCCCAGTGGGTCAGAAGTTTACATACACTCAATTAGTATTTGGTAGCATTGCCTTTAAATTGTTTAACTTGGGTCAAACATTTCGGGTAGCCTTCCACAAGATTCCCACAATAAGTTGGGTGAATTTTGGCCCATTCCTCCTGACAGAGCTGGTGTAACTGAGTCAGGTTTGTAGGCCTCCTTGCTTGCACATACTTTTTCAGTTCTGCCCACAAATGTTCTATAGGATTGAGGTCAGGGCTTTGTGATGGCCACTCCAATACCTTGACTTTGTTGTCCTTAAGCCATTTTGCCAAAACTTTGGAAGTATGCTTGGGGTCATTGTCCATTTGGAAGACCCATTTGCGACCAAGCTTTATCTTCCTGACTGATGTCTTGAGATGTTGCTTCAATGTAGCCATATCACTTTAAAATGCCATCTATTTTGTGAAGTGCACAAGACCCTCCTGCAGCAAAGCACCCCCACAGCACCCCCGTGCTTCACGGTTGGGATGGTGTTCTTCGGCTTGCAAGCTTCCCCCTTTTTCCTCCAAACGTAATGATGGTCATTATGGCCAAACAGTTCCATTTTTGTTTCATCATACCAGAGGACATTTCTCCAAAAAGTAAAATCTTTGTCCCCATGTGCAGTTGCAAACCGTAGTCTGGCTTTTTTTGGCGGTTTTGAAGCAGTGGCTTCTTCCTTGCTGAGTGGCCTTTCAGGTTTTGTCGATAATGGACTCGTTTTGCTGTGGATATAGAAACTTTTGTACCTGTTTCCTCCAGCATCTTCACAAGGTCCTTTACTGTTGTTCTGGGATTAATTTGCACTTTTCGCACCAAAGTACGTTCATCTCTAGGAGACAGAATGCGTCTCCTTCCTGAGCGGTATGACGGCTGCGTGGTCCCATGGTGTTTATTCTTGCTTACTATTGTTTGTACAAATGAAAGTGGTACCTTCAGGCGTTTGGAAATTGCTCCCAAGGATGAACCAGACTTGTGAAGGTCTACAAAAAAAATTCGGAGGTCTTGGCTGATTTCTTTTGATTTTCCCATGATGTCAAGCAAAGAGGCACTGAGTTTGAAGGTAGGCCTTGAAATACATCTACAGGTACACCTCCAATTGACTCAAATTATGTCAATTAGCCTATCAGAAGCTTCTAAAGCCATTACATCATTTTCTGGAATTTTCCAAGCTGTTTAAAGGCACAGTCAATTTAGTGTATGTAAACTTCTGACCCACTGGAGTTGTGATACAGTGAATTATAAGTGAAATAATTTGTCTGTAAACAATTGTTGGAAAAATTACTTGTGTCATGCACAAAGTAGATGTCCTAACCGACTTGCCAAAACTATAGTTTGTTAACAATAAATGTGTGGAGTGGTTGAAAAACGAGTTTTACTGACTCCAACCAAAGTGTATGTAAACTTCTGACTTCAACTGTACATGTGAAACTCCTTGATGCAAAAGCATGTACTCTGTTTGGATAGAACCAGAGAGAGTACCAAACCCTAGAGATGTGTATGTTTAGCAGGTAATCATTAATGCCAGTGACATCTCCACTGTGGGTTTAACCCTGGTACTGTGTGGAGAAGATCAATAGTAAATGGACCCTGAACATGGACTGACTTGATGATACTGTCTCTCCCTTCTCTCTGTTCTTCCTTATGATGTTTATATTCTCTCCTGTATCTATGTTCTCTCTCTCTCTGTCTCTCTCTCTCTCTCTCTCTGTCTCTCTCTCTGTCTCTCTCTCTCTCTCTCTCTCTCTCTCTCTCTCTCTCTCTCTCTCTCTCTCTCTCTCTCTCTCTCTCTCTCTCTCTCTCTCTCTCTCTCTCTCTCTCTCTCTCTCTCTGTCTCTCTCTCTGTCTCTCTCTCTCTTTGTCTCTCATGCTCTCTCGCTCTCTCTCTCTCTCTCTGTCTCTCTCTCTCTTTGTCTCTCGTGCTCTCGTGCGCTCTCTCTCGCTCTCTCTCCCTCTCTCTCTCTCTCTCTCTCTCTCTCTCTCTGCTCTCTCTCTCTCTCTCTCTCTGCTCTCTGCTCTCTCTCTCTCTCTGCTCTCTCTGCTCTCTGTCTGTCTGTCTGTCTGTCTGTCTGTCTGTCTGTCTGTCTGTCTGTCTGTCTGTCTGTCTGTCTGTCTGTCTGTCTGTCTGTCTGTCTGTCTGTCTGTCTGTCTGTCTCTCTGTCTCTCCTCTGCCTCCCCCTCCCTCTCTATAGGTATGTGCTGTGCCAGCCTGGAGAAGCCCAAGGCCCTGATGAAGATGGGTCTGAATGTGGTGCTTGTAGGACACGTCAACATCCTGCTGGGGGCGCTAGTCCACGGGGCTGTGCTGCGACACATCAACCTGAACACACAGGCCCGCACCATGGCGTACTCCATATCTAATGTAGTGGCACTCACTACTGGACTAGTGGTGAGACAGATATCTAATGTAGTACTACTGGACTAGTAGTGAGACTGAGATATCTAATGTAATACCACTGGACTAGTGGAGAGACTGAGATATCTAATGTAATACCACTGGACTAGTGGAGAGACTGAGATATCTAATGTAATACCACTGGACTAGTGGAGAGACTGATATATCTAATATAATACCACTGGACTAGTGGAGAGACTGAGATATCTAATGTAATACCACTGGACTAGTGGAGAGACTGATATATCTAATGTAATACCACTGGACTAGTGGTGAGACTGAGATATCTAATGTGATACCACTGGACTAGTGGAGAGACTGAGATATCTAATGTAATACCACTGGACTAGTGGAGAGACTGAGATATCTAATGTGATACCACTGGACTAGTGGAGAGACTGAGATATCTAATGTAATACCACTGGACTAGTGGAGAGACTGAGATATCTAATGTGATACCACTGGACTAGTGGAGAGACTGAGATATCTAATGTAATACCACTGGACTAGTGGAGAGACTGAGATATCTAATGTAATACCACTGGACTAGTGGAGAGACTGAGATAACTACTCTATCACAAGAACCTTTAATTGGGTGATTTCTGTGTGTGTTGTCTCATCCAGCTGTAATGTGTCCCTGTAGGGTGTTGTTGTAGGAATCCTAGCCATCATCCTGTCTAATAACAAGAAGAGCAGAGTGATGGTGAGTTACTGATGTTTCCTTATGTGTCTGTCTATTCCCTGTAAGGCGATTCACCAGGTGAAAATAGCATGATATGATATTATTTCCCCAGGATTTTCTCTGAACTGTTCTGTATTGGTAGACTATTGATCCAGTATTATCTCTGAACTGTTCTGTATTGGTAGACTATTGATCCAGTATTATCTCTGAACTGTTCTGTATTGGTAGACTATTGATTCAGTATTATCTCTGAACTGTTCTGTATTGGTAGACTATTGATCCAGTATTATCTCTGAACTGTTCTATATTGGTAGACTATTGATCCAGTATTATCTCCTCTGTATGTCTGATGTTTCTCTCTCTCTCTCTCTCTCTCTCTCTCTCTCTCTCTCTCTCTCTCTCTCTCTCTCTCTCTCTCTCTCTCTCTCTCTCTCTCTCTCTCTCTCTCTCTCTCCTCTCTCTCTCTCTCTCTCTCTCTCAGACATGGTCGTTGTTTGTGGTCAGCCTGTTTGGTAGTCTCCTGGCCACGGCCTCTGTGATTTGCCTCACCGTTTCTGTGGTGAGGGCCATAGTTAACGGTGGGCGGAGCCTCCTGACTCACTGCCGGTTCCCCACCGCTATTGGCTACGCAAGCATCACCAACGACTGCCCCTTCGACCCCACACACGTTTACGTAAGTCACAAAAGGAGTTAGCTTGTCATGTGGAGGGGTGGTCTGGACTTTTCAATTGATTGATTTGACCAGAAAGCGTTTTTAAACAGGAGACCTGGAAAGAAGTCAGCAGGAAGTAGTCATTGTTACCATACAGAGTAACAATGACTACACAGACAGAGACAAAACATTACAAACTAATCCAGCGGTCAACAACGTTTTCCTCCATGTGTGTGTCTTAGTGAGATGGATGCAGTAGGATGTTACCAGAAGTGTATCTTAGTGAGATGGATGCAGTAGGATGTTACCAGAAGTGTGTCTTAGTGAGATGAATGCAGTAGGATGTTACCAGAAGTGTGTCTTAGTGAGATGAATGCAGTAGGATGTTACCAGAAGTGTATCTTAGTGAGATGGATGCAGTAGGATGTTACCAGAAGTGTATCTTAGTGAGATGGATGCAGTAGGATGTTACCAGAAGTGTGTCTTAGTGAGATGGATGCAGTAGGATGTTACCAGAAGTGTATCTTAGTGAGATGGATGCAGTAGGATGTTACCAGAAGTGTATCTTAGTGAGATGGATGCAGTAGGATGTTACCAGAAGTGTATCTTAGTGAGATGGATGCAGTAGGATGTTACCAGAAGTGTGTCTTAGTGAGATGGATGCAGTAGGATTTGTTACCAGAAGTGTGTCTTAGTGAGATGGATGCAGTAGGATGTTACCAGAAGTGTATCTTAGTGAGATGGATGCAGTAGGATGTTGCCAGAAGTGTATCTTAGTGAGATGGATGCAGTAGGATGTTACCAGAAGTGTATCTTAGTGTGATGGATGCAGTAGGATGTCACCAGAAGTGTATCTTAGTGAGATGGATGCAGTAGGATGTTACCAGAAGTGTGTCTTAGTGAGATGGATGCAGTAGGATGTCACCAGAAGTGTGTCTTAGTGTGATGGATGCAGTAGAATGTCACCAGAAGTGTATCTTAGTGAGATGGATGCAGTAGGATGTCACCAGAAGTGTATCTTAGTGTGATGGATGCAGTAGGATGTCACCAGAAGTGTATCTTAGTGAGATGGATGCAGTGGGATGTCACCAGAAGTGTATCTTAGTGAGATGGATGCAGTGGGATGTCACCAGAAGTGTGTCTTAGTGAGATGGATGCTGTAGGATGTCACCAGAAGTGTGTCTTAGTGTGATGGATGCAGTAGAATGTCACCAGAAGTGTATCTTAGTGTGATGGATGCAGTAGAATGTCACCAGAAGTGTATCTTAGTGTGATGGATGCAGTAGGATGTCACCAGAAGTGTATCTTAGTGAGATGGATGCAGTAGGATGTCACCAGAAGTGTATCTTAGTGTGATGGCTGCAGTGGGAAGTTACCAGAAGTGTATCTTAGTGAGATGGATGCAGTGGGAAGTTACCAGAAGTGTGTCTTAGTGTGATGAATGCAGTAGGATATTACCAGAAGTGTATCTTAGTGAGATGGATGCAGTAGGATATTACCAGAAGTGTATCTTAGTGAGATGGATGCAGTAGGATGTCACCAGAAGTGTATCTTAGTGAGATGGATGCAGTAGGATGTTACCAGAAGTGTATCTTAGTGAGATGGATGCAGTAGGATGTCACCAGAAGTGTATCTTAGTGAGATGGATGCAGTAGGATGTTACCAGAAGTGTATCTTAGTGAGATGGATGCAGTAGGATGTTACCAGAAGTGTATCTTAGTGAGATGGATGCAGTAGGATGTTACCAGAAGTGTATCTTAGTGAGATGGATGCAGTAGGATGTCACCAGAAGTGTATCTTAGTGAGATGGATGCAGTAGGATGTTACCAGAAGTGTATCTTAGTGAGATGGATGCAGTAGGATGTTACCAGAAGTGTGTCTTAGTGAGATGGATGCAGTAGGATTTGTTACCAGAAGTGTGTCTTAGTGAGATGGATGCAGTAGGATGTTACCAGAAGTGTATCTTAGTGAGATGGATGCAGTAGGATGTTACCAGAAGTGTATCTTAGTGAGATGGATGCAGTAGGATGTTACCAGAAGTGTATCTTAGTGTGATGGATGCAGTAGGATGTCACCAGAAGTGTATCTTAGTGAGATGGATGCAGTAGGATGTTACCAGAAGTGTGTCTTAGTGAGATGGATGCAGTAGGATGTCACCAGAAGTGTGTCTTAGTGTGATGGATGCAGTAGAATGTCACCAGAAGTGTATCTTAGTGAGATGGTTGCAGTAGGATGTCACCAGAAGTGTATCTTAGTGTGATGGATGCAGTAGGATGTCACCAGAAGTGTATCTTAGTGAGATGGATGCAGTGGGATGTCACCAGAAGTGTATCTTAGTGAGATGGATGCAGTGGGATGTCACCAGAAGTGTGTCTTAGTGAGATGGATGCTGTAGGATGTCACCAGAAGTGTGTCTTAGTGTGATGGATGCAGTAGAATGTCACCAGAAGTGTATCTTAGTGTGATGGATGCAGTAGAATGTCACCAGAAGTGTATCTTAGTGTGATGGATGCAGTAGGATGTCACCAGAAGTGTATCTTAGTGAGATGGATGCAGTAG